>NC_084995.1:45170818-45233318 GCF_963854185.1 Sardina pilchardus | reverse complement strand
TAAAATGAACGATTCTCGTTGTCAATTAGACGTTTCTTTAGACAGAGCCATCTTCACTCCACTTGTGTAAATGTTATTGTTTGTGATTTGCGCAGGCTCGAAGTTTAGAATCTTTGGCGGTAAGAAATTGTGAAATAGAAAGAGGCAGAGCTGGCATTACTTTTTCTTTAAATTCAATGCTAAGTATATTTGAGAGATTGGCGCTGTAGGCTAGGCTACTGTGTGTGTTTGAAACACTTATGAGCCTAATTATCTTGAAATACAGTAGGCTAGTTAAATCAACACTGCAATTTGTCCCACTGATGCATGATATGGCAGCTATCAGACATCAGGTATGAAATACTATGGTTAGCCTAGGTGTTTTCAAATACTTGTAGGCCTATAGTTTGTGTGGCAGCCTATCATCTGTCTGAGAAGATTTTTTTTATGGATATGGATAATAGGCTATGTTCTTAGTTTCTATGCCAGTGTATAAAATTCAATTCAATTGAACTGAATTTTACTCTGATTTTATCAAATATTGTTGGATACAATTATTTTGCGGCGTCTTATTTTATGCGGCCCCTGAAAACCCAGTGATTTTTCCATCCGGCCCTCTTGGTACTGAAGTTGAATAGCCCTGGTGTAGGGGGTGTGCAGGTGTGTGTAGGGTGTGTGTAGGGGGTGTGCAGGTGTGTGTGTGTGTAGGGGGTGTGCAGGTGTGTGTAGGGGTGTGCAGGTGTGTGTAGGGTGTGTGTAGGGGGTGTGCAGGTGTGTGTGTGTAGGGGGTGTGCAGGTGTGTGTAGGGGTGTGCAGGTGTGTGTAGGGGGTGTGCAGGTGTGTGTGTGTAGGGGGTGTGCAGGTGTGTGTGTGTGTAGGGGGTGTGCAGGTGTGTGTAGGGGGTGTGCAGGTGTGTGTAGGGGGTGTGTAGGGGGTGTGCAGGTGTGTGTAGGGGGTGTGTAGGGGGTGTGCAGGTGTGTGTAGGGGGTGTGCAGGTGTGTGTGTGTAGGGGGTGTGCAGGTGTGTGTAGGGGGTGTGCAGGTGTGTGTGTGTAGGGGGTGTGCAGGTGTGTGTAGGGGGTGTGTAGGGGGTGTGCAGGTGTGTGTAGGGGGTGTGCAGGTGGGGATGATGGCCTCCTTCTCATCCCCGTCAAGGTTGCCATGGTCACGGACACCTCAACAGGCACAATTAGGTGGCAAGTCAAGGATCAGCCAGGGAGAATGCGGCTGGGAATCTCACACACACACACACACACACACACACTTCTCCTTACTGGCCAGTCCAGCTAGCGCTGCGTCCAACGGGCTACAGCTCTTACTCATACTCATGCTGACCGCTGGGGACCAGAGAGAGAGACCGTTAACACTCCACACACACACACACACACACACACACACACTTCATCCTCTTGCTCAGTTGAGGCGCTGCCATAAACACACACACTCACTCTTGTGCTTCATCCTCTTGCTCTCCAGCTAGCCATAAACACACACACACACACACACACACACACACACACACACACACACACACACACACACACACAGACACACTAACACGCACACACACACACACACGCACACACTCACTCTTGTGCTTCATCCTCTTGCTCTCCAGCTAGCCAGCCACACACACACACACACACACACACACACACACACACACACACACACACACACGCACACACTCACTCTTGTGCTTCATCCTCTTGCTCTCCAGCTAGCCAGCCACACACACACACACACACACACACACACACACGCACACACTCACTCTTGTGCTTCATCCTCTTGCTCTCCAGCTAGCCATAAACACACACACACACACACACACACACACGCACACACTCACTCTTGTGCTTCATCCTCTTGCTCTCCAGCTAGCCATAAACACACACACACACACACACACACACACACACACACACACACACACACACACACACACATACACACACTCACTCTTGTGCTTCATCCTCTTGCTCTCCAGCTGCCCGATGTTGAGGCGCTGCTCGGTGTACTCGTGGCGAATGTCCTGCCGCGCCGCCAGCATCCTCAGGGGGTTCCGGGACGCCTGGACGTTCCGGGCCGGACGCACCGCACGCTTGTGCTGCACCATCGCCGACGCCAGCCTGACGCCACGGCAGAGAACAGGGGAACAGGACGGAGAGAGAGACGAGAGATGGAGGGACGCCAGGGCAGAGAAGAGGGGAACAGGACGAAGAGAGAGACCAGAGATGGAGGGACGCCAGGGCAGAGAAGAGGGGAACAGGACGGAGAGAGAGAAGAGGGGAACAGGACGGAGAGAGAGAAGAGGGGAACAGGACGGAGAGAGAGACCAGAGATGGAGGGACGCCAGGGCAGAGAAGAGGGGAACAGGACGGAGAGAGAGAGACGAGAGATGGAGGGACGCCAGGGCAGAGAAGAGGGGAACAGGACGGAGAGAGAGAGACGAGAGATGGAGGGACGCCAGGGCAGAGAAGAGGGGAACAGGACGGAGAGAGAAGAGGGGAACAGGACGGAGAGAGAGAGACGAGAGATGGAGGGACGCCAGGGCAGAGAAGAGGGGAACAGGACGGAGAGAGAGACCAGAGATGGAGGGACGCCAGGGCAGAGAAGAGGGGAACAGGACGGAGAGAGAGAGACGAGAGATGGAGGGACGCCAGGGCAGTGAAGAGGGGAACAGGACGGAGAGAGAGACCAGAGATGGAGGGACGCCAGGGCAGAGAAGAGGGGAACAGGACGGAGAGAGAGACGAGAGATGGAGGGAGAGAGAGATGGTCAAAGGAAGATTTAGATACAGACAGAGGTAAAGAGAGAGTGTGAGAGAGGGAGGAAAAGTTGAAAGATGAAATGACAGAAATAGTCATAATAATAATGCATTTGATTTATGTGCACCTCACTTGACACTAAAGGTCACCTTACAAAATCAGCAATAGGGTGCTGTGTCCACCAATCACCTTACAAAATCAGCAATAGGGTGCTGTGTCCACCAATCGCGTTTTTTACGCTGGGAGCGCCCTCAACCTCCTTTTCTCTGCGCTTCGAGAAGTGTTTATTGTTGCTAAGTTACCAAAAGCAGAGACGGTTTATAACGAGAAGTGACATTGACGAGCCCGGCGCTGTTCTAAAAGTTGAACAGATTTCAACTTTGAGCGCTCTGAGCGCTGCGGTAAAAAACGGTCAGCGCCGAGAGCTTTTTTTCCGCCGAGGGCGCTCAGCGCTGTGAACACTGGGCTCCATAGACTTTACATTGAAAATGGTCACCGTCGGCGCAAAAAAACGCGATTGGTGGACACAGGGCCCAAAGCACTCAGTCAAGAAACCCAAAAAGACAGATCATAACATAAAAAACACTGATTTATAAACATGATAATACTACTAATAATACAATTGTGTGTGTGTGTGTGTGTGTGTGTGTGTGTGTGTGTGTGTGTGTGGTGGCCAGACATACTTTGGTGTCTGCTTGCCAAAGATGGCATCAAAATCATCGTCGATGCGAATGCGTCCCGGTGAGCGCGGCAGCTCGGTCACGTGGCGGTAGAACTTGGAGAAGACCTCATCATCCAGACGCATCACTTCCTTTACAGCTCGCTCCGTGACAGTCAGGGTCGTCTCCTGGAGCTCTGACACTGAAAACAAAAGTGATCAGATAGATAGATACTTTATTGATCCCCAAGGGGATCAGTCACCTTTATAGCAGTTACCTCAGTGATCAGTCACCTTTATAGCAGTTACCTCAGTGATCAGTCACCTTTATATCAGTTACCTCAGTGATCAGTCACCTTTGTATCAGTTACCTCAGTGATCAGTTACCTTTGTATCAGTTACCTCAGTGATCAGTCACCTTTATATCAGTTACCTCAGTGATCAGTTACCTTTAAAGCTGTTACCTCAGTGATCAGTCACCTTTATATCAGTTACCTCAGTGATCAGTCACCTTTATATCAGTTACCTCAGTGATCAGTCACCTTTATATCAGTTACCTCAGTGATCAGTCACCTATATAACAGTTACCTCAGTGATCAGTCACCTTTATATCAGTTTACCTCAGTGATCAGTCACCTTTATATCAGTTACCTCAGTGATCAGTCACCTATATAACAGTTACCTCAGTGATCAGTCACCTTTATATCAGTTACCTCAGTGATCAGTCACCTTTATATCAGTTACCTCAGTGATCAGTTACCTTTAGACCAGTTAGCACCACGCTAACATCATATCATATACCATATTCTCTACATAATATGTGTGACGTTTGAGTGAGAGGACAGACACACACACACACACACACACACACCCTCACACACCCACACCCTCACCTTTGCTGTTGATGCGTCCAATGAAGGCCTCCAACTTGTCCAACTTCTTATCAGACTCCATCTCAGGCCGAGCCTCAAGCTCTACACAGAAGAAACACACACAACGTGTGTGTTCGTGTGTGTGTGTGCATGTGCGTGTGCGTGTGTGTGTGTGTGTGTGTGTGTGTGTGTGTGTGTGTGTATATGTGTGTATATGTGTGTGTGTGTGTATGTGTCTTACCATCTTGGGGTTTGCCAACAGCAGGGCTGGTGCCTTTGAGTTTGGTCGAGACAGGAGACAAGATGGGGCTGATGATGGAGGATGTAGCCAGACCTGCACGCACGCGCGCGTACACACACACACATGAAAAGGTTAATGTGGGTCGGAGTGAATACAAACTTTTATTGGTGAGAAGGGTTCGTTTTTTAATCATTTGTAAGGATCATACATTGAGCGTGTCTTTGTGTGCGTGTGTGTGTGTGTGTGTGTGTGTGTCAGTATGGTTATGTGTATGTCTGAGTGTCTGAATGCACATGTGTGTGTAGGTCCCTTACCTTTCTTCACCATACGTGTGTGTACAGTACCCTCCAGAATTATTGGCACCCTTGGTAAAAGTTGACTAAAAATAGGTCTAGAAAATAATCTTTAGGTGATTTATTGTACTCCCACAATGAAAACAATGAGGAAAAATACACCCGGCAAGGGAAGCAAATTTATTCTGAGAAAAAGGAAAATCTCATAAAGAAATAAATGTTTTTAATAAAAACACGTCACTCACATTTATTGGCACCCCTACTTGTAATACCTTCTTAAACCTCCCTTTGTCAATAAAACAGCATGTAATATTCTTCTCTGACACCCCATAAAGATTGAGAATACAAAGTAAGGGATTTAAGACCATTCATCTTTACAAAACCTCCCCAGATCGTCCAGATTGCTAGGTCCACACTTGTGCATTCTTCTCGTTGACTCATCCCACTGTTTTTCTATGGAGTTTAGATCAGGGGACTGCTATGGCAATGTCTGAAGCTTGATTTTGTGTTCAGTAAACCATATTTGTTTTGATCTGTGCATTTGTTTTGGTTCATTGACCTGATGAATGATCCAATCATGACCAACATTTAGGGCCTTGGCAGAGATTGTTTGATTTCCTTTGAAAATATTCAGGTTTTTCTTGGTGTTCATGATGCCATGCACCTTAATTAGGTTCCCAAGGCCTTTGGGAATTAAAACAGCCCCACAATAGCACAGCCCCTCCACCATAATTCTGATTAGGCATGGGGTTCTTTTTAGTATAGTCATTCTTCTATGTACGCCAAAGACACCTTAAGTGTTTTTAGCAAAAGAGCATAATTTTATTTTCATCTGACAATAGACCACACTCCCAGACATGTCATGGTACCATTCAGTAACTCCTGCCATTTACATTGTTCATTAAATGACTCTACTGGCTTTAACCTGACATGCTGTCTAAATAATCTATTAGCAGTGAGGTCACTTTTGAAGATTTTTGGGGGGGACTTGGTGACCCCAAGATGACAGCTTTGTCTGTAACTCTCAACAGTGGTTCTTATGGAATTTTTTGCCTATCATACCATCCTCCATACTGTGCGTGGGAGCAAAATAGCCATGGGTCTTTGTCCAAGCATGTTTGCCACATTTCCAGATGATTAGAACCTTTTAGTCATCATTTTAACTGGAAATATAGCCATTTTCAACAAAATACCTAGTTTCCATAGATATTCTCTTACTTACCAATGTCAACACAATTTCTTTTTATTTCAATTTAGTGTATTCTCTTGTCTCTCCAATGTTGAAAAATGACTAGAGGATTTAGCCTCTGAGTGACTTCATTTTCATACCATAGTGAAAAAGAACGTCATGAACTTCTTCTGAAAGTTCACAGACACTCTGATTTACTTTAAAACGTTGCATTTACATAGGAAAATGCTCCTGTTAAATGTTGTACATAATATGTTTCAGGGGTGCCAATAATTGTGAGCAAGCTGTTTTCGTTAAAAATATTTATTTCTTTATGAGATTTTCCTTTTTCTCAGAATAAATTTGCCTGCCTTGCAGGGTATATTTTTCCTCATTGTTTTCATTGTGGGAGTACAATAAATCACCTAAAGATTATTTTCTAGACCTATTTTTAGTCAACTTTTACCAAGGGTGCCAATAATTCTGGAGGGTACTGTATGTGTATGTGTGAGTGTCTGCATGTGTACGTGTGTAGGTGTGTACGTGTGTGTGTGTCATACCTTTCTTCACCATACGTCCGGCCACTGTGTATTGGCTGGAGTCATTGGCCACACCCCTGCCCGTGCTTTGCCACGCCTCCTCCCGTGTAGAGATCATCTGCTTCCTCTCCTCAATGGACATCTGCCCCTCCCCCTCATCTCCTGCAGCCTGATTGGACAAGAACACACAGGGGACAAAGGTCATGCATGGCCAAGGGTGGGGATTAGGGGACAAGTATCCCTGGGTATAGAGCTGGGTATAGAGTAGAGCTGGGTATAGAGTATAGATGGGTATAGAGCTGGGTATAGAGTAGAGCTGGGTATAGAGCTGGGTATAGAGTGGAGCTGGGTATAGAGCTGGGTATAGAGCTGGGTATAGAGTGAAGCTGGGTATAGAGTAGAACTGGGTATAGAGTAGAGCTGGGTATAGAGCTGGGTATAGAGTAGAGCTGGTATAGAGTAGAGCTGGGTATAGAGTAGAGCTGGGTATAGAGTAGAGCTGGGTATAGAGTAGAGCTGGGTATAGAGTAGAGATGGGTATAGAGCTGGGTATAGAGTAGAGCTGGGTATAGAGTAGAGCTGGGTATAGAGTAGAGATGGGTATAGAGCTGGGTATAGAGTAGAGCTGGGTATAGACCTGGGTATAGAGCTGGGTATAGAGTAGAGCTGGGTATAGAGCTGGTATAGAGTAGAGCTGGGTATAGAGTAGAGCTGGGTATAGAGCTGGGTATAGAGTAGAGCTGGGTATAGAGTAGAGCTGGTATAGAGCTGGGTATAGAGTAGAGATGGGTATAGAGCTGGGTATAGAGTAGAGCTGGGTATAGAGCTGGGTATAGAGTAGAGCTGGTATAGAGAAGAGATGGGTATAGAGCTGGGTATAGAGCTGGGTATAGAGTAGAGCTGGTATAGAGCTGGGTATAGAGTAGAGCTGGGTATAGAGCTGGGTATAGAGTAGAGCTGGGTATATAATAGAGCTGGTATAGAGTAGAGCTGGTATAGAGCTGGTATAGAGCTGGGTGTAGAGTAGAGCTGGTATAGAGCTGGGTATAGAGTAGAGCTGGTATAGAGCTAAGTATAGAGTAGAGCTGGTATAGAGCTGGTATAGAGTAGAGCTGGTATAGAGCTGGGTATAGAGTAGAGCTGGGTATAGAGCTGGGTATAGAGTAGAGCTGGTATAGAGAAGAGCTGGGTATAGAGTAGAGCTGGGTATAGAGCTGGGTATAGAGTAGAGCTGGTATAGAGTAGAGCTGGGTATAGAGCTGGGTATAGAGCTGGGTATAGAGTAGAGCTGGTATAGAGCTGGGTATAGAGTAGAGCTGGTATAGAGAAGAGCTGGGTATAGAGCTGGGTATTGAGTAGAGCTGGTATAGAGCTGGTATAGAGTAGAGCTGGTATAGAGAAGAGCTGGGTATAGAGCTGGGTATTGAGTAGAGCTGGTATAGAGCTGGTATAGAGCTGGTATAGAGTAGAGCTGGGTATAGAGTAGAGCTGGTATAGAGCTGGTATAGAGTAGAGCTGGGTATAGAGTAGAGCTGGTATAGAGTAGAGCTGGTATAGAGCTGGTATAGAGTAGAGCTGGGTATAGAGTAGAGATGGGTATAGAGCTGGGTATAGATCTCGGTACAGGTAGAACTTTGCTCACCCATGAACACATGACTTAAGTGTCAATATGTGACCTGAGTATCAACACACATGACCTGAGTATCAACACACATGGCCTGGGGTTTGTTTCCCAAATCATAGTTCCTAACCTGTTAGCAGCTCAGTTGGCAGGCAATGGGAAATGGCATTGCAACGCAGCCCTGAGCATTCACCTGAGTCATAATTATGCCACCAGTGCAAACGCGATAACAAGGAACCCGCCATGGGGCAATCTCATCAATACAACAATGACAATCACTGTCATTTGGACGCCATTTTAAATTTCCAATGCAGCTCCCCAAAAATCAACAAGTCATCAATGTACTCAAATGCGCCCCCGCAGTGGCGCAACAATACTGCACCATACGCCGGCGAACCAGGCTCGATTCCCGCCCCGTGGTCCTTTCTGAATCCCACCCCTGCTCTCTCTCTCTCCCATTCACTTCCTGTCACTATCCACTGTCCTATCATTAAGGCATAAAAGGCCCAAAAAGTATACTTACAGTATACTTATTACAAAATGAATACTCAAATGCATTAGCATGCAGATTAGGACAGACTACAGCTATTTGACACTGGCACTGCGCACACACACACACACACACACACACACACACACTCTTACCTGCTGCTCAACAGACTGTGATTTTACATTCATTGGCATGGGAGGAGGAGGAGAATAAGTGGCAGCAAAGACTGGTTCCTACAAACACAGGTCCGCCCGCGCACGCACACACACGCACGCAAAGTTGTTCACACACACATACGCAACGAACACAACACAACACAACACAGGAGAGAACGTTGACAAGGATAAAGAAAGAGGCAAACCGAGAGCAACAGATCATGGAATATGTTAAAGAGGTTCTAGAATCTTGAATGGTTAGCAGAACACAGGTCTGATAAAACAGAAAACAATGCGGCGGGTTAAGCCCAACGCCCACCAGACATGCCGTTCAGCGGTGTTCGGCGGTCTGGGCTTGACGCGCAGGATTTTAGAATAGTTTTCTATCTCTGTGCGGCTGCTGCGCGGCAGACGTTTCCAGTGGGCTTTGCTCCATTGAAAACAATGGAATTCAAATTTTTTTCGTGGCGCGGTGCGCCGCGTACGTGTCTGGTGGGCGTTGGGCTTTAGAGCGGAGTTATGGGAGAGAGGGGGGAGAGAATGACATGGGGAAAGAAGCAGGGGTGGGGCTATAGGGGTGAGGGCTATAGGGGTGTAGGGGTGAGGCTATAGGGGTGGGGCTATAAGGGTAAAGGGGTATAGGGATATAGGGGTGTAGGGGTGGGGCTATAAGGGTATAGGGCTATAGGGGTGGGGCTATAGGGTGTAGGGGTGGGGCTATAAGGGTAAAGGGGTATAGGGCTATAGGGGTGTAGGGGTGTAGGGGTGGGGCTATAAGGGTATAGGGCTATAGGGGTGTAGGGGTGGGGCTATAAGGGTAAAGGGGTATAGGGCTATAGGGGTGTAGGGGTGGGGCTATAAGGGTATAGGGCTATAGGGGTGGGGCTATAGGGGTGGGGCAACAGGGCTATAGGGGTGGGGCTATAGGGGTGTAGGGGTGGGGCTATAGGGGTGGGGCTATAGGGGTGTACGGGTGGGGCTGTAGGGGTAAAGGGGTATAGGGCTATAGGGCTATAGGGGTGTAGAGGTGGGGGGTATGAGGGTGTAGCGGCTGGAGGATTAAGATGATGGCACATACTGTAGAAGCGAGTAAGAGCATAAAACCGAATTAATTGAAAAACGAGAGGAGGCACACACACCTGAAAAACTCACAGCCAATCAACTCTCAGCCAAGAATAGCCAATCAACTCACAGCCCAGTATAGCCAATCAATCCACAACCCAGTACAGCCAATCAATCCATAGCCAAGTATAGCCAATCAACCCACAGCCCAGTACAGCCAATCAACTCACAGCCCAGTATAGCCAATCAACTCACAGCCCAGTATAGCCAATCAACTCGCAACGCAACACACCCAACCACAGCCCATCTCAGCCAATCACAGTCCAACACAACCGACTCCACCTAATACAACCAATCAACTTGTAGCCCAACAAAACCAATCAACTAATAGCCTAATCCAACCAATCCAATCTCCCAACTCACAGCCCAGTATGGTGCCGCATGGAGCATTTAGAACCAGCTGTACGAAAATCCATGTTGGGCACGAGCTCTCATGCGCGTACATGTTGGTGGACGGGCACCTATCCGGTGGCTACAGCCAATCGTTACTAAGTGCGGAACTCCACAGGGCTCAGGTGTGCATTCCCAAGCAACTTTTACTTCTTCTTGTTACGCGGCAAGCAAGGTATGTGCATTATCGCCACCCTCTGAACTGGAGGATGACTCTCTTTTTACAGAATGTCCAATAAAAAACAATATTGGTCCATGCGTCATTTCCAGCTTGGGAACTTGGCATAATGGTCAGAGCCAACTGGCGCTGGATCTGAGCTCCAGTGTTCAATATGGCGTTGACTGAATTGGCCGGATTTACTAGCCTAGCCTCTGCCATTCATTTGATTAATTAGTCACGCTCTCCAGTTATATATAATACCTCCATGAACACAACCAATCAACTCCGAGTCCAAGTCAACCTATCAAGTCACAGTGAACCCAACCAATCAGCATCCAACATTGTGTCAACTGATTATATCGATCAACTCAGTGAGTTCAAATCAGACACACACACAGTCAGATAGAGAGAAAAGCCCCTAGACACTGAAAGCTAGGAGCACGGTACTGTAACACACTACAGTAAAGCCCAAAGATGAGCCATGGCGTATGGCGATCTCCAGTAATCCACTGAGAGATGCTGAGTTTGGGTGGAGAGGAGAGAGAGGAGAGAAAGGAGAGAAAAGGAGAAGAGGGAGATGAGAGGAAAAGAGAGTAGAGAAAGGTGAGAGTGGAGAGGAAAGAGGAGAAGAGGAGAGGAGAGAGAGGTGAGAGAGGCGAGAAAAGGAGAAGAGGGAGAGGGAGATGAGAGAAGCTTACCCAGAACTGCTCAGAGGAAGTCAACTCCTCCACAACAGCCCTCTCTTCCTGAAAGACCAGAGGGGGGTGATCAGAAATCACACTGGGAGTGTGTGTGTGTGTGTGTGTGTGTGTGTGTGTGTGTGTGTGTGTGAGTGTGTGTGTGTGTGTGTGTGTGTGTGTGATTTTGAACCTTTTAAACCTGTTACATGTTAGTCACAAGAGAAAAATCTCTGTGTAGAAATAACAGCTCCAGAAAGCAAGCTGTCCAACAGAGATGCTCTACAGGTCTACACTAAGCTAACTTCTCCAACTACTACTCAAAACTAAAGCTATGCTAAGCTAACTTCTACAACTACTACTCATCACTAAAGCTATGCTAAGCCAACTTCTCCAACTACTGCTCATCACTAAAGCTATGCTAAGCTAACTTCTCCAACTACTTCCTAAAGCTAAGGTCAAACTAGCAGTGCCCCATAAGCAGCTCCAGCTATTTGTAAGGTTATTCCCACAGCTAACTTCTCCAACTACTGTTACTATGAATAAAGTGAAACCAGAACTTGTCCCTACATCAAACAACCAAGACGCATGTAATTCCTAAAGTTGGCAGATCCATCAAGCAAGATTTTCCATAGGTTCACAATGATCCTCCTTCAATCATCTCTACTGTCATCCATCTGTGCAGCAAACCACTCTAGCCCATCCCCATCCCTACAGTGTACAGCTCTAAACATCCCTAGAGCTAACCACTCTAGCCCATCCCCATCCCTACAGTGTACAGCTCTAACCATCCATACAGCGTACAGTTCTAACCATCCTTAGAGCTAACCACTATAGCCCATCACCATCCATGCAGCGTACAGCTCTAACCATCCCTACAGAGTACAGCTTTAACCATCCCTAGAGCTAACCACTGTAGCCCATCACCATCCATACAGCGCACCGCTCTAATCATCCCTAGAGCTAACCACTGTAGCCCATCACACACACACAAATGTATCTTCACATAGCTGCTAACTGAATTCAGAGTGATGGTTTGATTGGATTACTTTTCCTTCACATGCCCAGGTGTTAGTATCTCATTGACCAACACAACACCTTGCCAGTAAAGTTCCATTTTGGAATCATTCATATTCACCCATGAGCTCACTGAAACACACACACACACACACACACACACACACACACACACACACACACACACACACACACACACACAGTCTAGTCAATTGAGCCTATCCTGTCTGTCCTCAGGCAGGTGTATGATGGGATTAAGGAAGGGATTGGGGTTTGGGGTGTATGAGATCAAAGCGCTAGATTATACTCTACCCTCCAAAACTCAAGGACAGTGTGTGTGTGTGTGTGTGTGTGTGTGTGTGTGTGTGTGTGTGTGTGTGTGTGTGTGTGTGTGTGTTGAGACAGTAACAAATTATGACAGCAGGCTCTGCCTCATATGCAGTCTATTCTGCTCCACTCCACTTTGGAAAATGGGGAAGAGAGAGAGAGAGAAAGAGAGAGAGAGAGAGAGAGAGAGAGAGAGAAAGAGAGAGAGTAAGAGAAGATTTCACAACACAAAACCTGTTCACAACACACACATTCACTCACTCACTTGCACATTCACACACACACACACACACACACACACACACACACACACACACACACACACAGCAGTATGCAGCAGGCCAGTTAACTCACTCAAATTAGAATTAGAACACACACAGGCCATGAAGTACAACTCTGAGCAGCAATCTGTACCATCATCAATTAGCACAAGTCAACAGTTAGCACTAGTCATCTATTAGCACTAGTTAACAGTTAGCGCTAGTCAACAAGTTCTCACCTTCTTCCTGGAGTCTTGCTCCTGCCATATTTGGGCATTGCTGTCGCTAGCAGATACCACTTCCTGAGCAACTTCCTGTTTCTTATTGATTCTGTTCTTCCAATCCTCCTCACCACTCTTCTTCAGGAGAGCCAACCTGGCAGACACAAATGCGGACCTATAACTTTGTCTTCACAGCAATCAGCATTATCAACCACACCACTCTGACACACACACACACACACACACCACCACCACCACCTCTCACTCTCTCACACACACACACACCCCCCCCCCCCCCCACTCAAATTGACTAAACAATGAACAATTAATTGTTTTCAAGGATTAATCGCAAACAATTCTGATCAATCAAGTGTCTAAACTTCCAATTGTCTCCAGTTACTCCAATTTGAGCATGTTCTGCTTACAGTACTTCTCTATGGCAGTAAACTAAAATTATTGAACGTGTGAATATCTTTGGTGTGTGGTCAACACAAGATATTTATGAATATCTTTGGTGTGGTCAACACAAGATATTTGAGGATGTCATCTTAACACACACACCCCCAGACACACACACCAGTCCCTCCTCTGCCCGTGGCTGTCCCCGTCTGATGGCCGAGATTTCAACCCCGAGTTTAAGAATAGCTCCTTTAGCTCAGCAAAGCGGCAGCAGCGCCCTACTTACACCCACACACCCACACACACACACACAGCACTGTCTCACACACACAACACTGTCACCACTCTTGCGAGTAGACATTGGCCATAGACATGAACCAGTCCAACCAATCACTGACGCCATTACTAGTCTCAGCCAGTTCTTCTGTCTTATTCCAGCCAATCAATGAGTATCAAACTCCAGGCTTATCCAATCCCAGAGCATCCTGGGGCCATCATCTGCTGTCTCTCAATCAGCTCAATCCTCAATTTACGGCCAACCAATCAGACAGACGTATTCCTTAAGCACACACACACACACTCTCTTTCTTTCATTTAAACACACAATCTCTCCCTCTCTCTCTCTCTCACACACACACACACACACACACACTTACCTCTCCTTGATGGATAAGGAGCTCATGTCTTCAGCAGACTCTGGCTGTGTCTCCCTGGAGCCGGCGGGGAGAGGGGGCTGTGTGGCGGCGATCCTGCCCTGCGTGGGGCTCACCTGGCTGGGCTGCGCTGCGGCGGGGGGCCCTGGGGCACCCTGGAGGCCCTCGGGGGGTGGCAGGACGTAGGACTGGGGCTTGGGCTGGGGCACCGGGGGCTGCTTGGGGGCAACTGCAGGCTGGGCTGGGGGCTGTTGAGGATAGCCAACAGGGGGGGCAGGTTTGGGGTAGGTGGGGGGTGGGGGCTGGGTCTGGGCTGGGGGCAGTTGGGCGTACTGTGGGGCCTGTGGTTTTGGGTAGGTAGGCGGAGGGGGCTGACTCTGAGGTGGGGGCAGTTGAGTCTGGGGTGGGGGCAGTTGAGGCTGGGGCTGGGGCAGTAGTGAGTATGGCGGAGCTTGAGGTTTGGGGTAGGGGGGTGGGGGTGCCTGCGTCTGAGGCGGTGAGTAAGGGGGAGTAAGAGGGGTGGCCTGGGCCGTTCCGTACGACTGCCTCACGGGGGTGTGTGTGTGTCCATACGGCGGAGTGAGTGTGTGTGTGTGTGGCGGTGGGGGTGGGCTGTAAGGTAGGGACTGCGCCTGTAGGTAGGTCTGTGGTTTGGGCTGTGGAGGGCCGTGCGTGTGGGGGGGGGCTGTAGGTTTGGGCTGTGTCTCTATATAAGGCTGACTCTGGGGCTGTGAGTGTGTGTGTGCCTGTGCGTAAGGTTGCCCGTGTAGGTACGGCTGGGCTTGCGGCTGTGTGTGTGTGTAGAGCTGAGCGGGAGGTGAGGCAGGTGTGTAGGGGTGTGTGTACGGTTGAGCAGGGGGTGAGGCAGGCGTGTAGGGGTGTGTGTATGTCTGAGCGGGGGGTGTGAACGCCGGGCCTTGCTGCAGGTAAGGAGCTGCTTGTACCACTGGCCTCCCTGAAGGGCTCGGATGGAGCACATCTGTGAACACACACACACACACACACACACACACACACACACACACACACACACACACACACACACACAGAGTCATATCACAAGGTCAACAACGTCATGATATCCACACATTTCCTGTGCAGGTGAAAGGATGATTGTGTTTAGGAGTGTGCGTGTGCCTGTGTGTATGTGCAAAAAGATTAAGTCTGTGTCTGTTTGTAGGTGAGAGCCAGGGACAGAGATTGACTAAGTCTGTATGTGTGTGTGTGTGTGTGTGTGTGTGTGTGTGTGTGTGTTAGCATGTGTGTAAGATTTGGACTCACTGAGTTCATTGACACAATCAGTTGACACAATGATAGATGCTGATTGGTTTGACAGTGACTTGATAGGTGTGAAAGAGAGAGAGAGAGAGAGCTTGAGTAAGACTGCAGTATGTGTGTGTGAAAGAGAGAGAGAGCTTGAGTAAGACTGCAGAATGTGTGTTTGTGAGAGACAGTGTGTGTAAATGACCTACAAAATGTGAGAGAATAAATGGAGTCGATGCAGGGACACGAGAGAGAGAGAGAGAGAGAGAGAGAGAGATAGAGAGAGAGAGTGTGTGTGTGTGTGTTTTAGGGGAGTCTATCTGTCTGTCTCCTGCCTTATGACCCTACACACGTACATAATCAACTGTCCAGACAAACACACATTTGCTACCCACACAAACACAGAGGTGCATCGTTCTCCCTGTGTTTCCCTTTCTCTGTGTGTGTGTGTGTGAATGTGTGTGTTTCTCTCTCTCTCACACACACACACACACATCACAGCGAAAAACGGACAGACAGAGAACGCATAATCCTTGTGTGCATCAGAATCAATCAGTCATGCAGAGAAAGAGAGAGAATCTGTGTGTGCATCAATGGAATGAAATACATGTACACAGAACGCACCCACAGACACACACACACAGACAGAGACACACACACACAGACAGGCACACACACACACACACACACACACACACTTCCAACCAGCCCCTAATCGTGCCATTCTCCCAAAAGCAGGAGAGTTATAATCTGATCTGGCCCTGAGCATGTGTGACGGTCCTGAGCGTGTGTGTGTGTGTGTGTGTGTGTGTGTGTGTGTGTGTGTGTGTGTGTGTGTGTCCTGAGCGTGTGTCCCCCACACAAAGGCAGCTGCTGGGTAATTTATGCTAATGACATGCAGCCCCGGCACACTGTCAGGCCAAGCTGGGTTCAGCCAATCACAAGTCGGCTAGAGCAGGTCTGAGCCAATCAGCACCCAGTCAGGGGCGGGCCCTGCTAATGGGAAGCCGGCTGGAGGGACGAGCAGTCGTGTGTGACAAGAACCCCAGTGATGAGACAATAAGAACACACACACACACACACACACACACGTACCCCAACACACGAAGCACACGAAGTGATCAGACAATAAGCAAGCACACACACACACACACACACACGTACCCCAACATACGAAGCCCAGTGATCAGACAATAAGCACACACACACAGACATACACACACACACACATGTATGTATGTACCCCAACACACGAAGCCCAGTGATCAGACAATAAGCGCACACACACACACGCGTACCCCAACATACGAAGCCCAGTGATCAGACAAGAAACACACACACACACACACACACACGTACCCCAACATAGGAAGCCCAGTGATCAGACAAGAAGCGCACACACACACACACACACGTACCCCAACATACGAAGCCCAGTGATCAGACAAGAAGCACACACACACACACACACTCATATGAAGCCCAACACACGAAGCTCAGTGATCAGACAATAAGACCACCACACACACACACACACACACTCATATGTATCCTAACACACACACACACACACAGACGCACACACACTCATATGTATCCCAACACACACACACACAAGCATGCAAACATATACTGTATATAGGTTCATACATGCCCCAACATACATACGTACATATATACACCCCAACATACATATGTACCTCAACACACACAAACACACATGTACATATATACATGCAAGCATGCATGTACACTACTCACACACATTCCAGACGCACACACACACATACACATAAGCACACAATTAGCCATGCACACAGACAGACACACACACAGGCATGAACACTCGTCCTTTTAAAATGCCCCTGCAGTCGTGTCTGTGCGTGTGTGTGTGTGTGTGTGTGTGTGTGTGTGTGTGTCTCCGCTCATCCTTACCTGATCCAGTGTGTCTGTCGCTGGGTTCTCGGTCCTTGTGCTGGGCTGTGAGAGTGTGTGTGTGTGCGTGAGGGGGTGAGCGTGTGTGTGTCTGCGGCTCTGACACTGCGGTGCTCTCCCTCAACCACTCCTTCTCCTGTTCACGTTCTTTTTCTCTCTCTCTCTCCCTCGCTCGCTCCTGTTCTTTTTCTCTCTCTCTCTCCCTTGCTCGCTCCTGTTCTTTTTCTCTCTCTCTCTCCCTCGCTCGCTCCTGTTCTTTCTCTCTCTCCCTCTCCCTCTCTCTGGCAAGCTCTTGTTCTCTCTCTTTCTCCTTCTCCCTCTCTCGCTCCCTCTCCCTCTCTCGCTCCCTCTCTCGTTCTCTAGCCTCCCTCTGTAGCTCCCTCTCTCGCTCTTTCTCTCTGTCCAGGCCTCTCTGCCTCTCCCACTCTCTCTCCCTCTCTCTCTCCCTCTCCCTCTCTTCCTCCCTCTCTCTCTCCCTCTGGACCTGCAGCTCCTGCTCGGTCTTACTGGCTGTCAGAGTGGCAGGGTGTGTGCGTGTGTGTGTGTGTTCATGTGTGTGAGGAACGGGACGAGTGTGTGTGTGTGTGCCCGGCTCCTCTCCCTCCAGCAGTGGCTGCTTGGACCTCCATGCTCCCTCCTCCCTGGCTCCGCCCCACCACTGCCCATTGGCCGAGGGCTGGGGCTGCCCGCCTCTGCTGGGCCCTGATTGGTGGGTGTGGTCTGAGGGTGGTGGGGATTGGCGGTCAGTGCTGTCAGACAGACTGAAGTATCGGACTCCTCCCCTCTCATAGGGCTGTGTAATTAAAAACACCACATTTCAGTCTCAATTACAACGTGCTAATATTTTTAAAGCAGGCTAATGTGGCTAAAGGGTGCTAATATCTTTCAAGCAGGCTAATGTGGCTAAAGGGTGCTAATATTTTTAAAGCAGGCTAATGTGGCTAAAGGGTGCTAAAATCTTTAAAGCAGGCTAATGTGGCTAAAGGGTGCTAATATGTTTAAAGCAGGCTAATGTGGCTAAAGGGTGCTAATATGTTTAAAGCAGGCTAATGTGGCTAAAGGGTGCTAATATCTTTAAAGCAGGCTAATGTGGCTAAAGGGTGCTAATATTTTTAAAGCAGGTTAATGTGGCTAAAGGGTGCTAATATTTTTAAAGCAGGCAAGCAGGCTAATATGGCTAAAGGGTGCTAATATTTTTAAAGCAGGCTAATGTGGCTAAAGGGTGCTAATATGTTTAAAGCAGGCTAATGTGGCTAAAGGGTGCTAATATGTTTAAAGCAGGCTAATGTGGCTAAAGGGTGCTAATATTTTTAAAGCAGGCTAATGTGGCTAATGTGCTCTCCCTTAGATAGGAATCAAGTGCACCCCCCTTGCTCTACAGAGGGAAAATACTATTCCAATTATAGTAATATTTTGTACACTTTTATTTCATTTTACAATTCATGGTGGGTTTCCAAAACGACTGCATGAATAATCTCAATCTCAATATTGTCCAAATTTGTTGTGATTGGTGCCCTAGTGGAGCAGCCTTACTCTCTCATTGGCCGGGACCTGAGGGGGCGGGCTGTATGGCGGCAGCCTTACTCTCTCATTGGCCGGGACCTGAGGGGGCGGGCTGTATGGCGGCAGCGGTGGCTTCTCCAGGTGGGCGGGGCCAGCAGTCGCTGTGGATGCGGCGGGCACCGTGGCAACAGAAGCCTGGGAACTCGCCACGGCAACAGAGCGCACCAAAGATGCTGAGAGAGGCTCTAGCTTGATCTAGATATAGGAGAGAGAGAAAGGGAGGTAGAGAGAGAGAAAGAAAGAAAGAAAGAGAGAGAGAAAGAGAGAGAGAGGGAGAGAGAGAGAAAGATGCAGGAAGAAAAAGAGGGAGAGGGAGAGAGAGAGAGAGAAAGAGAGAGAGAGAGAGAGAGGGCAAAAGGAGGGAGACCGTAGTAGAAACCAGAATTATACATTGAGGTGATTTAGACATGTCAACATCTGACATATACACACACTGATACACATGCTGATCGATATATAAACACACACAGATACTTGCACCAGAACACTAAAAAACATGGATGCACACACAGACACACAAATAGGACCATAAGACATGCACACACACATGGACATACACACACACACACACACATCTGATTACATTCATCTCTTATTCACAGGCACACGCAAATGCACTAGTGGCCATCACACACAGAGATGTACAGACATACAGTACATACACACACACACACACACACACACACACACACACACACACACACACACACACACACACACACACACACACACACACACACACACACACACACACACACACACACACACACACACACACACACACACACTCGCGCGCGCGCTCGCACAGCTTCCTCCCATGACTCAGATGGTAAAATACACATACATGTAAACACACACACACTGCTTTGTTCCATGACTCAGATGGCAAAATACACATGTAAACACACACACACACTGCTTTGTTCCATGACTCAGCTGGTAAAATAATTGAACAGTTTACTCTGTACCATTCAGACTACTTATCACAGGACACACACTCATGCACAGGGTCTCCAGTTGTGTGTGTGTGTGTGTGTGTGTGTGTGTGTCTAAATGTGTGTTTTGGTGTGCTGGAGCATGTACTTGTGCCCATGTTTGAGTAGGTTTCTGTAAGTCAGTGTGTGTGTGTGTGTGTCCCTGATAAGTCACATCTGGTTAGGTCTGTTTTTCAAGAAAGATGCTCAGAGTTACTGATATTAAAAAAGCTAGCAACTGCTCCAACACACACACATGCCATGAGAGATGCACACACACACACAGGTGACCCAGTTCAGTCACAGTGCTGTTGGTCTATTCTCTCGGCTCTACTCTCACACACAGCTGAGCTCTCATCTCCACACACACGCACACACACACACACACACGCACACACACACACACACACGACTGCCGTCACCACGGGGCTGCTTGGCCCTCATGACAGGATGCACGTCAGAATGTCACAACAGCAGTTAATGAGCAGCACACAGTCTGGGCCAATCAGACTGCTTCATGGAACCCATCGGCCAATCACAATGACCCTTCATGCAGTTGCTGATCTGTCATCCAATGGGAAGCTGCAGGTTGAGCAAGGGCTCTTACTTGCTCTCCCTGTGGTTGCTCTAAAGAGCTGTCAGTCACAGGGCTGCGCTCTGTGACAGCAGTGGGTGGGACTTCCTGCTCTAGCTCCTGTTAGGGATAGGATGGAGTCACTCGTCACTCACAGAACAGGAAGTAGAGACAGCCAACTCCTTTCGTTCTCTCACTCTCTGTCTACAATACAGGTCAGGGTGTGTGTGTGTGTGTGTGTGTGTGTGTGCTTGTCTATGGGTTTGCGAGCATGTGTGAGCCTGGATGAGGCTCTGCAGATCCATCATTTCTGAATCACCAAAAACCCAGGATCCAATCACAATCGCTTATTCAGCATTGGGCGGGCTTTATATGATGACCGACAGTGCAAAGCATTCAACACAACCAATGGCTGTGCTGTGCTGACTGACAAAGCTATGGGTGTACATGTACGTGTGTGTGTGTGTGTGTGTGTGTGTGTGTGTGTGTGTCACAACAGCAGTTAATGAGTTTGTGTTTGTTAAACAGATATGGATTTGCATGTGTGTTTGAGTGTGTGTATATGTATGTGTGCGTGCTAAATTGTTCATAAAAATTAAACTCAATTGCAATTTTACAAGCCCAATTAAAACCTTATATTTAGGCTGGGTATTGAAATGGTCTGTTTGACTAAATGGCACCCTCTCTGGCAACCCCAATTGAACTTCAATGGCTTTGCCATATTTGACATCACAAGTAGGCTTTGTTCTAATTCGCCCATTTTTTAGTGGCTATTTCTAACTTCAAGATTTCTGCATGAAGGAGGGCACAACCATGCCTCATGTTCATGCTCATGTTCAATTGATCAAAAGCAAAACCAAGACAAAAATTATTTCCATTCGGTCACCTTTAAACAGATATGGATTGCCATGTGTGTGTGCGTGGTTGTATGTGTGTGTGTGTTAAACAGATACGGACATGCGCGCGTGTGTGTATTTTCATAATCCTCTCCTCACCTCCAGCACCTCCTTGTGTGTGTGTGTGTGTGTCTGTGCGTTCATCTTCACCTCCTCACCTTCGGCACCTCCTTGTGTGTGTGTGTGTGTGTGTGTGTGTGTGTGTGTGTGTGTGTGTGTGTGCGTACCTTCAGCACCTCCTCGTGTGTGATTGGCTGTGTCTGGGAGCGGGCTTGTGCACGGCGGGCCTTGGTGTCATGGGGGCGTGTCCCGGCCTCCGGTGGGCGTGTCCCAGCCTGCTGTGATAATTGGTTGAACAGCGCCATCTTCTCAGCCAGGCTGAGACTTGATTGGTCAAGCTCGTCTGGCCCCGCCTCTTCTTCGCCTGGCCCCACCTCTCTGGGCGGAGCCCCATCCTCCCGTTCCTTTGAGGTCGAACCATGAGCTGAAGAAGCAGCTTGTAGGCTAACACGCACACGCGCACGCGCACACGCACACGCACACGCACACGCACACGCACACGCACACGCACACGCACACGCACACGCACACGCACACGCACACGCACACGCACACACACACGCACACACACACACACACACACACACACACACACACACACACACACACACACACACAAATTCTTAATTTGGGTAGGACATCATGGTAGGACCCACACATTGCTCTAAGAGTTAGTTATAGCCGCTAGGCATTAATCAGTGATACACACATCAAGGTGGCATCTACTTTTCCAGATCTTTCCCCTGATCTGTAGTCTCCAGGCAGAGCAGCACTTTGCTAATTAGTTAGCCTTTCTCTTTACACTAGTCTGTAGTCCCCAGACAAAGCAGCACTTTGCTGTCTGTCGTCCACATACAGACATTTTATGTGCATGGCCCAACCGATTAAGATTAGGGACTTAATGTAACGTAAGAGTGTTGAAGGCATTACATTTAGTCATTCAGCTGACCCTTCCATCCAAAGTTTAAAATAAACAATCAACTCACAGGGGTTGGGTTTAAAATAAACAATCAACACACAGGGGTTGGGTTTAAAATAAACAATCAACACACAGGGGTTGGGTTTAAAATAAACAATCAACACACAGGGGTTGGGTTTAAAATAAGCAGTTTTGGTGTGTAGCACATATCCATGTAAGCATCAAAGGAGCAGTCAATTTCCACACACACACACACACACACACACGGCTGTACTGAGTGAGGGTGCACAGACAGACACACACACACACACACGGCTGCACTAAGTGAGGGGCAGGGCACACACACACACACACACACACACACACGGCTGCACAAGTGAGAGGCAGGGTGCACTCCTGTGTGTGTGGAGACAGAGGACTAGGACGGCTGTTGCACAGTCACGGCTCCACCAGCAGAGAGCGCCATTGGAGAGCACAGGATTCACACAGATCAGCACATGCTACCCCACAACACACACCCAGATTAGCACATGCGCCCCCACAACACACACACACACACACACACACACACACACACACACAGATCAGCACATGCGCCCCCACAACACACACACACACACACACACACACACAGATCAGCACATGCTACCCCACAACACACACACACACACACAGATCAGCACATGCTACCCCACAACACACACACAGATCAGCACATGCGGCCCCGCAACTAACATGGCAACAATCTCCCTCTCTCTCTACATCTCTCGCTCTATATAGATACATATTTCTCATGTACATTGTGACAAACTGAGCATGTAGATCTTTTTGTCAAGAATGTGTGAAGAAAGGGTTTTTGGAATTCTCTCTGATGTTTTTATTTATTTTTTGTTTAGGTTTGTTAAACAAAATGCTGCCATTGAGTGAAGCTTTGTGCTGTCCACTGTAATAAAGTGTATCTTAAAATCAAATCTCTCTCTCTCTCTCTCTCTCTCTCTCTCTCTCTTTCTCTCCCAGGCCACACCTTGCTGCAGTGCATGCTAGCTACACACACGGACACACACACGCTGGAGTACCTGAAGCTGTTGGTGGTGGTGCTGACTAGAGCAGGGCTGGGGACTCTGGGAAGTGTAGTCTGTACGGTGGTGGTGCTGACTAGAGCAGGGCTGGGGACTCTGGGAAGTGTAGTCTGTACGGGCACCAGGGCCACGGCTGGTGCAGTGCACCTTTACTCAGCAACAATGAGGAGAGGGCGTCACGGCAGCAAGCAGGGCACCATGGAAACGGGGACGCATGGGGAAGTGTGGGGTTGGGAAGACAGGTGTTGCCATGGCAACAGGAGCCAGAGGAAGTGGAGGGATGAAGTGGCAGTGGAGGACACAGAGAAGAGAGAGAGAGAGAGAGAGGAAGAGAGGAAGAGGAGAGTAAAAGAAGAGCAGAATAGGAGAGAAAGAAAGAGGGGAAAAAGAAGAAAGGGGAAGAAAGAAAAAAGTGCAGAGAAAGAGGAGTCAAAGGAAGAAAGAAGAGAAAAGAGTGAGAGTGAGAGGAGGAAGAGAAAAGAGAAGAGAGTGAGAGAGTGTGAGGAGGAAGAGAAAAGAGAAGAGAGTGAGAGAGTGAGAGAGGAGGAAGAGAAAAGAGTGAGAGAGGAGGAAGAAGTGGTGTCAGGTCAAGGGTCATTGGATGCAGCAGGGAGGGAAGAATGACACAAGTGCTCAAGTGTGCTGTTGACAGCAGAGGAAGTGACCTACGTGGTGGCGATGACCACTTCCTGTGGGGTGACGGGCTGGGTGTGCGAGCGTTCCAGGGCTCGGCGAAGACGGCGCTCCACAGCTGCATTCCGAGACCGCGGCTTAGGGATGATCCCCTCGGCAGAGCGCTCCAGCTCCTACACACACACACACACACACACACAGTTACTAGGCTTAGGGATGACCCCCTCAGCAGAGCACTCCAGCTCCTACACACACACACACACAGTTACTAGGCTTAGGGATGACCCCCTCAGCAGAGCGCTCCAGCTCCTACACACACACACACACACACACACACACACACACACACACACACACACACACACAGTTACTAGGCTTAGGGATGACCCCCTCAGCAGAGCACTCCAGCTCCTACACACACACACACACACACACACACACACAGTTACTAGGCTTAGGGATGACCCCCTCGGCAGAGCACTCCAGCTCCTACACACACACACACACACACACACACACACACAGTTACTAGGCTTAGGGATGACCCCCTCGGCAGAGCACTCCAGCTCCTACACACACACACACACACACACACACACACACACATACACACAGTTACTAGGCTTAGGGATGACCCCCTCGGCAGAGTGCTCCAGCTCCTACACACACACACACACACACACACACACACACACACACACACACACACAGAGTACGTGTATATGTCTATATGTGTATGTGTCTGTTTGTTTGTTTGTACTGTATATGTCTAGTCAAGTCAAGCTTATTTATATAGCGCATTTCATACACAGAGGTCATTCAATGTGCTTTACATAAACAAAAACCAAACAGTAATAGCAGATAAAAGAAAGCATAGATGGGCAAAGATTAACAATAAGAAAATAAAATGATAATGATAATAAAAATAATACAAATCATAAGGAATAAGGAATAATTAATTAGAAAACATATATGACTTAAGATAGAATATTTAAAAGACAGATACAGGTCTGTTCTGTCTAATTTAGCAAACCAGTGATGGTGATCCTTCTCAAACACGCAGAGCTGTTGCCACTCTTTGGAGATTCGTTGACGTACTGTAGTGTATGTGTGTGTGTGTGTGTGCGTGTGCGCGTGTGTGCGTGTGCGTGTGTGCGTACCCTGAAGAGGGACCTCTTTGCAGCCACACTCATCTTTGCCCTCTCATCCAACTTCTCCTCATCTCCTGCAAACCAGAAAAACACACACACAAGTGAACTACCTTGCTCGCTCTCACTCTCTCTCACACACACACAGTAATTGAAACTAATACTGATAACGGTACACTATTGATGGAGGGAGAGGGGGAAAGGGGGAGAGGACAGGGGGAGTAGAGGAAGTAGAGAGAGAGAGGGGGAGAGGACAGTGGGAGAGGGGGAGAGGAGAGGGGGAGAAGAGGAAGTAGAGGGGGAGAGGAGAGGGAATACTGAAGAGCTCACCTTCATTATTCTGGAGTTGACTGGGACTCAACCGGGACCTGGGGAAACACACACACACACACACACACACACACACACACACACACACACACATTTACATGCAATATCAAGCACCATCACTGCTAATTCAGTGCAACCCATAACAATGTCTGGAACCCAAGTTCATGTTGAGGCTACTCTACTGCACACCAGATGTGCACAGGTACAGTAGAGGCGCTAACTAGGGAGATCTCCCGTCTTAAGTGCATGGTTGAATACAGTAGAGGCGCTAATTAGGCAGATCTCCTGTCTTAAGTGCTCAGGTAGAACCAATACGGTTGAATACAGTAGAGGCGCTAATTAGGCAGATCTCCTGTCTTAAGTGCTCAGGTAGAACCAATACGGTTGGATACAGTAGAGGCGCTAACTAGGGAGATATCCTGTCTTAAGTGCTCAGGTAGAACCAATACGGTTGAATACAGTAGAGGCGCTAATTAGGCAGATCTCCTGTCTTAAGTGCTCAGGTAGAACCAATACGGTTGGATACAGTAGAGGCGCTAACTAGGGAGATATCCTGTCTTAAGTGCTCAGGTAGAACCAATACGGTTGGATACAGTAGAGGCGCTAACTAGGGAGATCTCCTGTCTTAAGTGCTCAGGTAGAACCAATACGGTTGGATACAGTAAAGGCGCTAATTAGTGAGATCTCCTGTCTTAAGTGCACAGGTGGGTACAGTAGAGGCGCTAATTAGGCAGATCTCCTGTCTTAAGTGCTCAGGTAGAACCAATACGGTTGGATACAGTAGAGGCGCTAATTAGTGAGATCTCCTGTCTTAAGTGCACAGGTGGATACAGTAGAGGCGCTAATTAGGCAGATCTCCTGTCTTAAGTGCACAGGTGGATACAGTAGAGGCGCTAATTAGTGAGATCTCCTGTCTTAAGTGCTCAGGTAGAACCAATACGGTTGGATACAGTAGAGCAGCTAATTAGGGAGATCTCCTGTCTTAAGTGCTCAGGTAGAACCAATACGGTTGGATACAGTAGAGCAGCTAATTAGGGAGATCTCCTGTCTTAAGTGCTCAGGTAGAACCAATACGGTTGGATACAGTAGAGGCGCTAACTAGGGAGATCTCCTGTCTTAAGTGCACAGGTAGAACCAATACGGTTGGATACAGTAGAGGCGCTAACTAGGGAGATCTCCTGTCTTAAGTGCACAGGTACAGTAGAGGCGCTAATTAGGCAGATCTCCTGTCTTAAGAGCACAGGTAGAACCAATACGGTTGGATACAGTAGAGGCGCTAATTAGGCAGATCTCCTGTCTTAAGTGCTCAGGTAGAACCAATACGGTTGGATACAGTAGAGGCGCTAACTAGGGAGATCTCCTGTCTTAAGTGCTCAGGTAGAACCAATACTGTTGGATACAGTAGAGGCGCTAATTAGGCAGATCTCCTGTCTTAAGTGCATGGTTGAATACAGTAGAGGCGCTAACTAGGGAGATCTCCTGTCTTAAGTGCTCAGGTAGAACCAATACGGTTGGATACAGTAGAGGCGCTAACTAGGGAGATCTCCTGTCTTAAGTGCTCAGGTAGAACCAATACTGTTGGATACAGTAGAGGCGCTAATTAGGCAGATCTCCTGTCTTAGGTGCTCAGGTAGAACCAATACGGTTGGATACAGTAGAGGCGCTAATTAGGGAGATCTCCTGTCTTAAGTGCACAGGTACAGTAGAGCAGCTAATTAGGGAGATCTCCTGTCTTAAGTGCTCAGGTAGAACCAATACGGTTGGATACAGTAGAGGCGCTAACTAGGGAGATATCCTGTCTTAAGTACTCAGGTAGAACCAATACGGTTGGATACAGTAGAGGCGCTAATTAGGGAGATCTCCTGTCTTAAGTGCTCAGGTAGAACCAATACGGTTGGATACAGTAGAGGCGCTAATTAGGGAGATCTCCTGTCTTAAGTGCTCAGGTAGAACCAATACGGTTGGATACAGTAGAGGCGCTAATTAGGCAGATCTCCTGTCTTAAGTGCTCAGGTAGAACCAATACGGTTGGATACAGTAGAGGCGCTAACTAGGGAGATCTCCTGTCTTAAGAGCACAGGTAGAACCAATACGGTTGGATACAGTAGAGGCGCTAATTAGTGAGATCTCCTGTCTTAAGTGCTCAGGTGGAACCAATACGGTTGGATTTTTACTCTCTGAAGCTGGACTTTTCCCACCTCAGAGAATCAGGCTACACCAGGTGTACCTACAATATGGGTCCTGATAAGAGTCAGGCTACACCAGGTGTACCTATGGGTCCTGATAAGAGTCAGGCTACACCAGGTGTATCTACAATATGGGTCCTGATAAGAGTCAGGCTACACCAGGTGTACCTACAATATGGGTCCTGATAAGAGTCAGGCTACACCAGGTGTACCTACAATATGGGTCCTGATAAGAGTCAGGCTACACCAGGTGTACCTATGGGTCCTGATAAGAGTCAGGCTACACCAGGTGTACCTATGGGTCCTGATAAGAGTCAGGCTACACCAGGTGTATCTACAATATGGGTCCTGATAAGAGTCAGGCTACACCAGGTGTACCTACAATATGGGTCCTGATAAGAGTCAGGCTACACCAGGTGTACCTACAATATGGGTCCTGATAAGAGTCAGGCTACACCAGGTGTACCTATGGGTCCTGATAAGAGTCAGGCTACACCAGGTGTACCTATGGGTCCTGATAAGAGTCAGGCTACACCGGGTGTACCTATGGGTCCTGATAAGAGTCAGGCTACACCAGGTGTACCTATGGGTTCATATTTTAGAATCTTCCTCATTTATTTGTATGACTTTGCATACTTTTGGCATCAAAGCCAAATCAAAGTGCTCAAAAAGGATTTTTTTTCAAGACTGTTGGAAACCCATTTCCAAACACATGGCTAAAATGCACCGATATCTGGACCCCATAAAAACACCAGGTGAGATCTAACTCTCTAAACTAAACAGTCTGAGACGCCTGATATGACCATTTCCTGCTGTACCGGTCGGACTCCAGCCGTTCGGCAGAGGTGATTGGCTGGGTGTGGAACCTCTCTGAGGACTTCCTGTCCTCTCCCGGGGTGATGTATCGGCGGGGCCGACGAGCGCCTCTCTCCCAATCAGCAGTCAGCGCCTCCCCCTCCATCGCCACGGCAACCACCACCGCCGACGGGTCCACCTTCACATCACTGAGAGGGGAGAGAGAGAGAGAGCAGGGAGAGAGAGAGAGGGAAGAGAGGGAAGAGAGGGAGAGAGAGAGAGAGCAGGGAGAGAGAGAGAGAGAGAGAGGGAGAGGAGAGGGGAGAGAGGAAGAAAGCGGAGGGAGGGAGGGAAGAGAGAGAGAGAGGAAGGAAGAAGAGGGAGAGAAAGAAAGAGAGCCAGGGAAGGAGAGTAAGGAAACAGGAGAGAGGGAGAGGCCCAGGGTAAAAGGGAACAAAACAGAAGTGTTAAAACATTGTGAAACTTTGTCTAAAAATAATCTAACCACGTGCAGATGATTTAAGTCATTCCATGGGATGAGGAGTGATGAGGATATGAACTCTTACTCAAACCCAAGGCCACCAGTCAAATGCAGCCAGGAGTCACACACACATCGTTAAATCATCTAGGTCATGTCCACACACTTGCATTTTGCATCATGTAGTGTTATTTATGATACACCATTACACATGCTGCTGAATCTGACTATCTTCAACAGATCATGCTCACACACCTACGTCCACACCTGAGACGAGTGTTACGAGACGACATTACATCCATATCTGAGACATCTCAGTGTTATGAGACGACATCACATCCACATCCACATCTGAGAGATCTCAGTGTTTTGAGACAACATCAGATCCACATCTCAGTGTTATGAGACAACATCAGATCCACATCTCAGTGTTATGAGACAACATTACATTCACATCTCAGTGTTATAAGACGACATCACATCCACATCTCAGTGTTATGAGACGACATCACATCCACATCTGAGACGAGTGTTATGAGACGAGATTAGCAACATCCAGTTTGCCCCAGTATGTAGCAGCAATTAGCACTCTGAAAGGTTCAGTAAGGCGCCTGGTATTTCAACACTTTTATCCAAAGAGTCACAACGGCAGGTTAAGAGGTCGCACCCACGCCAACTTTTACAGGTAGCGACACTACTCCTACCGAAGCTAGCGCCGTTACACCTAGCACGTCCACTGGCTGGTGCTTCTCTCTGGGTGAGCATCTGCGTAAGGCTCTCGCTCCCTTAGAGGAACAGTTCTGTCCATATGCAGCTGATAATGATCATACCTGTGTAATATTATGGGCTGTTTATTCTGAGAGGGAACCTGTAGGACCTGATGGCTGATGGTTCATTAACTAAACAATCCATAATATTATACAAGTGTGCAGTCATCTTTACTTCTGAAGTCTCTGAAGTTCCTACATATCACCAGCACCTGGGATCCGAAAATGGCACATGGTCTAGGGATTTTGTCTTATCTGTTGAAGGCTGTTAGTTCAGAACGGTTCCATCTAAATTAAGCCAGTAACTGATTGTAAATTATTTCCTCCTCAGGTTTAGCATTCCAGCGCCCAAAAATTGCACCTGTTAGTGCAATGGAAAACCATTAGGAGCACAACCTGCTAACAAACAACATTGATCCAAAAGACTGAATTAGTGATCTAAAAGACTGAAATTAGCATGAGGTTATATGTAGACTGGTTAATATATTGCAGAAACTAATCGTCCAATGAACAGCATGCCATGAAACATTACAGCATGCTTCACCATCTCTTCATCACGAGCATGTAAACATGCCAGGCTGCATCATGACTCAGCACTTCTGCATGCTGCGCCGCATCACCATCTGTGGCATGACTCAGCGTTTCAGGCAGCGCTTTGTCATGCTGCTCCACCTACAGCTCGGGTCGGCGTCCGGAGGCGTTCTCCAGGTACGAGTGTCTCAGCTTCGCTACGGACACCCGGGTGTCCAGGCCTCCCACCTCGCCATTGGCCACTCCTCCGCCCATCTCCCTGGCAACAGGCCCCGCCGTAGCCTCGCGGGTGGCGGCACGCTCCAGGCTGCGGAACACGGCCGAGCGCTGAGTCACCCCGATGTCAGACATGGAGCGCATGCGGACCTTGGGCTTGAGCTCCCCTCCGGACCGCCGCTGTCTCTCTGGCGGGGAGGCGGGGCCTATAGGGGAAGCTACACTCCTGTCCTCCTCATTGGCTGGCTGGAGTTGAGGGGGTGTGGTGTCCATTAGGGCTTCATCGGTCATGCCCTGACTGACCAATGGTTGGTCACGCATCTCCCAGTCCTCTTCTGATTGGCTGATTGTCCTCGCACGGCGGGCTCCGTCCTCCTGGCTGGGTCGTCTCCTCCTTATGGGTGCCTCCCTCTCGTCCGATTGGCTGATCCTCCTCCTCCTAACATGTCCTTCTCCGTCATCTGATTGGCTAATCCTCCTCCTCCTGCCTTGGCCCTCCACGTCATCTGACTGGCCAATCTTGGGACTGCCCTGCTCGTCTCCATGGGAACGTGCAGGATCGTCACTGCTTCGCTCACGGCGACGGATCTCGGACGGGAGAACGGCCTTCCTGCTGCGCAGCAGGCCCTCGGTGTGCTGTTCCGCTTTCTGAGGTTCTCCTCCCTGAGGTTCTCTCTGGGGTTCAGCCCTTTGGGGTTCCCCTCTTTGTGGTTCTCTATGATGTTCCCCTCTGTGAGGTTCTCCTTTCTGGCTTTCTCTTGTCTCTGGTTCTCCTCTATGGGGTTCTGCCTCAGATTCTCCTCTCAGGGGTTCTCTCAGAGGTTCTCTCAGAGGTTCTCTCAGAGGTCCTCCATGAGGAGGCCCCACTTTATGGGACTCTGCTCTCAGGATTTCCCTTTTCCGATGTTCTCCTTCCTTGAACTCGGTCGTTGGGACTCTTTTGGGTTCTGCTCTTTGAGGTTCCGCTCTTGAGTCCCCCTTTGAGACCTCCATCCGCTGTGGTTCTGCCCTGAGGGGTCCCCATGTTTGATGGTCCCCCCTGTGGGCTTCTCTTCTCTGATGGTCCTCCCCTCGTTGAGGTTCTCCCCCATAATGATCCCTCCTCTGATGTTCTCTCTCAGTCTCAGCACTTTGAGGTTCCCATCTCTGGAGGTCCACTTGTGTAGGTTCCCTTCTCTGATAGTTGTGTCGGTGAGGTTCTCGTTGAGGTTCCCTCCTCTGGTAGTCTTCTCTTTGTGGTTCTCGCTGTTGAAGATCTCTTTGAGGTTCCCTCCAGTGGTAATCGTCTTGTTGAGGTTTCCTTCTTTGATAATCTTGTCGTTGAGGCTCCCTCCTCTGGTAGTCTTCTCTTTGTGGTTCTCTGTGCTGAAGGTCTTTCTGAAGTTCCCTCCTTTGATAGTTGTGCTGTTGAGGTTCTCTCCTCTGGTAGTCTGCACTGTGCCGGTGCCTGAACTCTCCCGGGCCCACCACATGCCTCACAGAGGAGGAGGAAAGAGGGTACCCCTGAGGTTCTGCAGGCCCCGCAGGGATGTGTGGTGGGATGGAGGCCTGTGGGCCGTGGTGGGGTGCGTAGCTAGGAACCTGAGCAGGGGCTTGGGGTGCATGGCCAAGAACCTGAGCAGGTGGGTGCTTGTAAGAGGCGAAGTGTGGATCCACAGGGTGAGCGAAGTGTGGATCCACAGGGTGAGCGATGCTGTAGGATAACTGCTGTGGAGCATTCCCAGGTCTCAGCGAGGGGTGCTGGCTGTCCGGGTAACCATAGTGGGGTCTCTGGAGGTCTCTATGGGAGGGAACAGGGGGTGCGACAGGAGGCGGGGCAGGAGGCGGGGCAGGAGGCGGGGCATCCCGATGATAAGCAGGGACGTGCCCGTACACTGGAGCGTGCCCGACAGTGCCGGGGTAGCCTGGGGGATCAATGTTAGCGCCACGCTGGTAAACTGGCGGCTCAGCGCTGGGTGTTCGCTGGTAATGTGGGGGCTCAGCGCTGGGTGTTCGCTGGTAATGTGGGGGTTCAGCGCTGGGTGTTCGTTGGTAATGTGGGGGCTCAGCGCTGGGTGCATGTTGGTAGAGTGGACTATCAACAGCAGGATAGTGTTGGTATCTAGGAGGTTCAGCACTGCCTGTGCGCTGATAGTTTGGGGGTTCAGCACTGCCTGTGCGCTGATAGTTTGGGGGTTCATAGCTGGGGGTTCTCTGGAAGCTGGGGCGCTCTACGCTTTGGGGCCGCTGGTGGATGGCGCGCTCGGTACTGGGGGAGCGCTGGTTGCTTCCGTACGACTCGGAGCGGGGGGCCAGGTACGTGGGGAGAACCGTGGGGTGTCGCCGTTGGCCTGGGGGGTCCGACCCCGTGTCTGATCCCCGATCGTCTCTCGCTTGCCTCTCCCTGAACCGGATTCTTCACAGAGAAGGAGGAGGAGGAGAGAATGGAGTTTCACATACACACACACACCCACATCATTGCCTAGGAGACCAAAGAACTGTTCAGAGTTGTCTGACATCTGGAATCTGGACAGAGCTGATGAACCCAGCTTCAGAAGTCCTACCCCCCCCCACCCCCCCCGGGTAGTCTGGGTAGTCCAAATCTAACCAAATTCCTCTTGCTCTCTACATCATATATTACACAGGGCCAACACCAGGATTTTCCTTCCCAGAAAACACACAGGAACTAGAAAATACACAGCACTTCAGGGACAAGACAACTGTTGCCCTCATCCCACATCCCACCCTCATCCAAACCTGTAGAGCTGTTTCTAGAGACCATCTGAAAGAACATGCATTACATTTACTTTGTGAGTTTTCTTCCTCGCTCTCACACATAACCATTAGTGTGTTGGCTAGCTGCTGGCCCAGGAAACTGTGTGTGAATGGCAGTCCTGGCATATTAACACATCATCAGCATAATCACAGGAAGCTGCTATTCCATCCAATGGGTTACTCATCACAAAGGGGCTGTCAGTGTGTGAAGGGACTCATAAGTGTGTGAGGGGACTCGTTAGTGTGTGAGGGGACTCGTTAGTGTGTGAGAGGGACTCGTTAGTGTGTGAGAGGGAACCGGGACTTGTTAGTGTGTGAGGGGACTCGTTAGTGTGTGAAAGGGACTCGTTAGTGTGTGAAAGGGACTCGTTAGTGTGTGAGGGGACTTGTTAGTGTATGAGGGGACTTGTTAGTGTGTGAGGGGACTCGTTAGTGTGTGAAAAGGACTCGTTAGTGTGTGAAAGGGACTCGTTTGTGTGTGAGGGGGCTCGTTAGTGTGTGAGGGGGCTCGTTAGTGTGTGAAAGGGACTCGTTAGTGTGTGAAAGGGACTCGTTAGTGTGTGAGGGGGCTCGTTAGTGTGTGAGGGGACTCGTTAGTGTGTGAGGGGGCTCGTTTGTGTGTGAGGGGGCTCGTTTGTGTGTGAGGGGGCTCGTTAGTGTGAGGGGGCTCGTTAGTGTGTGAGTGCTGCACACATACCACTCATTCCAGCGGGGAGGAGGGCATGGGTTGGTTAGAGATGCAAGAGTGTGTGTGTGTGTGTGTGTGTGTGTGTGTGTGTGTGTGTGTGTGTGTTTCAGATAGTTATAGGAGTGTATGTGTGTGTGTGTGTGTGTGTGTGTGTGTGTGTGTGTTTCAGATAGTTATAGGAGTGTATATGTGTGTTTAGATAAATAAATAACTGTGTGTGTGTTTCAGATAGATAGAACAGTGTGTGTGTGTACGTGTGTGTGTGCTTTAGAATGTTTGAATGAGCCAGGTTTGAGAGGTTAGGAGGGCTTCAGGGAACAGAAGCTATTTAAGGTCTCCCTCTCTCCCAGTCACACACACACACACACACACCTCTCAGTACCTGGAGGGCCAGTTGATGTGGGAGTGAGTGTCGCTGTCGGAGTCTTGAACAAGACTCCAGTCGCTTTGGGATAGAGTCGCCAAGCTACAGGACAATGGCACAGGTTGAGACGCCCAGACTCCGAGTCAAAGAGATGTGTGTGGTAGCTGTGACTGTGTGTGGGCGTGTGATATGGATGTGTAGGTGTAGGTGTGGGTGGTACCTGTGACTGTGTGTGGTAGCTGTGACTGTGTGTGGGCGTGTGATATGGCTGTGTAGGTGTAGGTGTGGGTGGTAGCGGTGACTGTGTGTGGGCGTGTGATATGGATGTGTAGGTGTAGGTGTGGGTGGTAGCTGTGACTGTGTGTGGGCGTGTGCGTGTGATATGGCTGTGTAGGTGTGGGTGTGGGTGTATGTGTGCGTTTGATGTGGCTGTGTAGGTATAACAATATACATTGTTATTAAAGGTTGCTTAAGATATGCTACCAATACTGCGTGCATTCACACTGATTTCATGAATACAAATTGGCTTTGGCATAAACCCTCCAGCAGGCCACGGATGGTACATATTTACCGACTGGTTTTGTAAATGGAGATCTATGTGAAAAAACGCTGGATTTCCCCTTCAAACAGTGTTCTGTGTATGAGAGCATGTTGAGAGCATGTATGAGAGCATGTTGAACTCACCCCAGTCTGCTGAGTGTGTGTGTGAGCATGTTGAACTCACCCCAGTCTGCTGTGTGTAGGTGTGTGAGCGTGTTGAACCCACCCCTGTCTGCTGAGGGTGTGTGAGCATGTTGAACTCACCCCTGTCTGCTGAGTGTGTGTGTGAGCATGTTAAACTCAACCCTGTCTGCTGAGTGTGTGTGAGCATGTTAAACTCAACCCTGTCTGCTGAGTGTGTGTGTGTGTGCATGTTGAACTCACCCCTGTCTGCTGAGTGTGTGTGTGCATGTTGAACCCACCCCAGTCTGCTGAGTGTGTGTGTATGTTGAACTCACCCCTGTCTGCTGTGTGTGGGTGAGCATGTTGAACTCACCCCTGTCTGCTGAGTGTGTGTGTGAGCATATTGAACTCACCCCTGTCTGCTGTGTGTGGGTGTGTGAGCGTGTTGAACCCACCCCTGTCTGCTGAGGGTGTGTGAGCATGTTGAACTCACCCCTGTCTGCTGAGTGTGTGTGTGTGTGTGTGCATGTTGAACTCACCCCTGTCTGCTGAGTGTGTGTGTGTGTGCATATTGAACTCACCCCTGTCTGCTGAGTGTGTGTGTGTGTGTGTGTGCATGTTGAACTCACCCCTGTCTGCTGAGTGTGTGTGTGTGTGCATATTGAACTCACCCCTGTCTGCTGAGTGTGTGTGTGTGCATATTGAACTCACCCCTGTCTGCTGAGTGTGTGTGTGAGCATGTTGAACTCACCCCTGTCTGCTGAGTGTGTGTGTGTGTGTGTGTGCATGTTGAACTCACCCCTGTCTGCTGAGTGTGTGTGTGTGTGCATGTTGAACTCACCCCTGTCTGCTGAGTGTGTGTGTGAGCATGTTGAACTCACCCCTGTCTGCTGAGTGTGTGTGTGTGTGTGCATGTTGAACTCACCCCTGTCTGCTGAGTGTGTGTGTGTGTGTGTGAGAGCGTGTTGAACTCACTCCAGTCTGCTGAGTGTGTGTGTGTGCATGTTGAACTCACCCCTGTCTGCTGAGTGTGTGTGTGTGTGCATGTTGAACTCACCCCTGTCTGCTGAGGATGTTGTGCGCCTGCTGCTCGATGAACAGGTCGCCAGGGGAGATGCCCTGGCGCGTGGAGGGCAGAGATGCCCGTCTAGCCGTGCGCGGTGAGCTGGGCACCGCCCCCCCTCTGCCCAGCGTGGTCTCCATGGGGACGGGGGCATCCTCGGGCGGCTGGCGTGAGCGGCTTCCGCGTCTGTGGTGGTTCTCCAGGTTCAGCGCACGCTCGCGCTCAGAGAACGAGCCCCGCCTTCCTCTCTCCGGTGGGAGGGGCTCCGCTGGGGTAGGGTCAGGATTGGCCGGCATGAAGACGCGGCCCACGCCCGATTGGCTGTATTGCGGGCCGCTCCGCTCATCACCACGGCTACGCGCCTCCTCCTCCTCCTGCGCTTGACTCCTCCCCTCCCTGCGTGAGCGTGACGTCCGCGGGTGGCGTTCTGGCTCCGCCTCCTGCTCCAGGAGGAGTCCGTAGCGTTCCGAGAGCTGGCGCCGGCGTTCCGCCTTGTAGCGCGCGATCCTCTCGGCCTTGGTGCTGCCCACGAGCGCCGGGACCGCGTCTGGGGGCGGAACCTGCTGCATAGAGCCTTGCTGAGCGGAACCGGCGGGGTCTCCACGGTTACGAGCACGAGACTGACGTTCTGTAGTGGAACCCTGTGGCTCATCGCCAGGGTAACGGCGCACTAGAGGAGAGAAAGGGAGGCAGCAAGAGGAGGAAAGCACAATGTGTTTCTCAATCTTCACGCAAGCACATAATAACCCATAATAACCTACCCACAACGCTCCCACAACCTACCCACAATGCTCCCACAACCTACCCACAACTCACCCATAACCTACCCACAACTCTCCCACAACTCTCCCACAACTCACCCATAACCTACCCACAACTCTCCCACAACCTACCCACAACTCTCCCATAACCTACCCACAACTCTCCCACAACCTACCCACAACTCTCCCATAACCTACCCACAACTCTCCCACAACCTACCCACAACTCTCCCATAACCTACCCACAACTCTCCAACAACCTACCCACAACTCTCCCACAACCTACCCACAACTCTCCCACAACCTACCCACAACTCTCCCATAACTTACCCATAATTCCACACAACTCTCCCATAACCTACCCATAATTCCGCACAACTCTCCCCTAACTAATATCCACACAGCTCTCCCACAACTTACCCATGATTCCACACATCTTTCCCATAACTTACCCATAATTCCACACATCTTTCCCATAACTTACCCATAATTCCACACATCTTTCCCATAACTTACCCATAATTCCTGGGTCGCATGGGTCTGAGGCCCGCATGTAGCGGGGCGTGTCCTCCTCCAGCAGCCGATTGGCCACCAGCCCAGGGACGTGTTGCATGCTGGGAACAAGAGCAGGTGTGGCGTCAGTGTCGATTCCTTCTAATCTCCGAGCAATGCGCTCTTTCCTGGGAACAGGAGGAGACGCGCACACACACACACACACACACACACACACACACAAACACGAAACAGGAGGAAACACACACACACACACACACAAGGAGGAAACACACACACACACACACACACACAGGACATGAGGGAGGTGATTGACGTTCAACCTGACCTTGAGCTGTTCATTTCTGACCTTGAACTTCTGAATATCTAATGTTACCTGTTCATTTCAGATTCACTTGACTTTGTGGTTTCAAAGTGCTTCCGTAGTTCCGAAACTGAAAATGAGGAACAAGAATAAGAAATGAATATATTCCATTTGATCACGACCACCTGAAAAGCCCGCGGCCACTCGGTACTAGAGGATGGTCTAGCTGGCAGAGCAGAGCAGAGCAGAGCAGAGCAGAGCAGAGCTACTCACCCTTGGGCAGGATAGCAGAGCAGAGCTACTCACCCTTGGGTAGCAGAGCAGAGCAGAGCAGAGCTACTCACCCTTGGGTAGGATAGCAGAGCAGAGCTACTCACCCTTGGGTAGGATAGCAGAGCAGAGCAGAGCTACTCACCCTTGGGTAGCAGAGCAGAGCAGAGCAGAGCTACTCACCCTTGGGTAAGATAGCAGAGCAGAGCTACTCACCCTTGGGTAGGACAGCAGAGCAGAGCTACTCACCCTTGGGTAGGATAGCAGAGCAGAGCTACTCACCCTTGGGTAGAATAGCAGAGCTACTCACCCTTGGGTAGGATAGCAGAGCAGAGCTACTCACCCTTGGGTAGCAGAGCAGAGCAGAGCAGAGCAGAGCTACTCACCCTTGGGTAGCAGAGCAGAGCAGAGCTACTCACCCTTGGGTAGCAGAGCAGAGCGACTCACCCTTGGGTAGCAGAGCAGAGCTCTCTCGGAGGTTGGCAGAGCTACTCACCCTTGGGTAGGATAGCAGAGCAGAGCTACTCACCCTTGGGTAGGATAGCAGAGCAGAGCTACTCACCCTTGGGTAGGACAGCAGAGCAGAGCAGAGCTACTCACCCTTGGGTAGCAGAGCAGAGCTCTCTCGGAGGTTGGCAGAGCTACTCACCCTTGGGTAGGACGGCTCGGAGGTGGGCATCGATGTCAGAGGCACTTTTCACTAGTTCAACCTTATGTGTGGGAGGGCGGTCGATCTCAAAACTTGCAGACAGTGAATGTGAGACAGTGAGAGTGTGAGAGTGAGCGTGTGAGAGAGAGAAAGAGAAAGAGAGGAAGAAAGAAAGAACATAAGGGCTTTTTCTCAAGGAATCATTTTCATTTTAAAAGCTGCAAACACTACAATAATGTGTATGGTTATGGTTATGCTATTTAGCAGACGACTTTGTCCAAAACAAAGTGCAACACGGCCATAACTCAAAATATGTAGCCTACCACTTGAATAAATATAGCGGTGCATCCTGTAACGTTATTTACCAAACTGGTAGAATCTCACTACGAAGAGAAGCAGGAGCTGTTGGTGAGATTCTACCAGTCTGGTGATAGTAGGCTATGTCGTGACGGAATGTGATATGCTGGTCTCAATAAATGTATAAGGGCAGCATATCATCTCAATGAACTTGAAGATCCATTGGGTCATTTTCTCAGCTCGTTGAGCATCGCATATCCTCCATACTAAATTCGAGTTGATTCTAGGTTGAAACTGAGCGCAATCAAAACGGAAACTCGCAGGTAACTGAGAATGGCGTCAAATATTGTCCCTGCCTGGTAAAATGTTTTGTTGTTGCCACACAGTGACATTGATTTCATTGCTTCAAGACTCACACTACGCAAAAAACACGTTTTGTATTTTCATTGCATTTTAAATGTGATAAATAATTTATTTCAATATAAAAATATTAATGATTAATCGATTGTTGATCGTTAATTCTCCCGAACGATCGACTAAGTAAATTTAATCGAATGCCCATCCCTAATACGTTACGTATAAAAATAGCCAACTGTTCCTTTAAACTGTAATAAAATGGCTACCAAGCAACTCCCAGGAAGTTTGCCTCTGCTTGCTGCCTTTGAATGCAAGATGAGCCTCGGGCCTTAGACTTTAGATAAATAAACATAACATAACATAACATGCTAACTTAACATAAATACTCTATGGTAGTACACCCCCCAGACATCGCCACAAAAAAATAAATATGATCAATCTCAGCAAATACTTGTGTTCATATCACCCCAGCAGCAGCGATCACGACGCACACATACTGTACTGTACTGTACTGTACTCAACACGCCCCATACTGTACTGTACTCAACACGCCCCATACTGTACTGTACTGTACTCAACACACCCCATACTGTACTGTACTGTACTCAACACGCCCCATACTGTACTGTACTCAACACGCCCCATACTGTACTGTACTGTACTCAACACGCCCCATACTGTACTGTACTGTACTGTACTCAACACGCCCCATACTGTACTGTACTCAACACGCCCCATACTGTACTGTACTGTACTCAACACGCCCCATACTGTACTGTACTCAACACGCCCCATACTGTACTGTACTGTACTCAACACGCCCCATACTGTACTGTACTCAACACGCCCCATACTGTACTGTACTGTACTCAACACGCCCCATACTGTACTGTACTGTACTGTACTCAACACGCCCCATACTGTACTGTACTCAACACGCCCCATACTGTACTGTACTGTACTGTACTCAACACGCCCCATACTGTACTATACTCAACACGCCCCATACTGTACTGTACTGTACAGTACTGTATTCAACACGCCCCATACTGTACTGTACTGTACTCAACACGCCCCATACTGTACTGTACTCAACACGCCCCATACTGTACTGTACTGTACTCAACACGCCCCATACTGTACTGTACTGTGCTCAACACACCCCAGAATCTGTTGAGACCCAAGTGCATGAGCCCTGGTTGGAATGACCCTATATGCATTAACTAACCAATCAGACACACGTATTCCTTACACACACACACACACACACACACACACACACACACACACAGAGAGAGAGAGAGTAAAGGAGGCTCTCAGAGACATGGCCTTCCTCCAGGAAACCATAAGGATCACTGGTCATTAGCGTCTTTAAGCTTAGACTCAGAGGGGAAAAGAGGTTGGTTGATCTTTTCCGGGACGACACACACGCAGACACGCACACCAGATGATGAAAAGGAAGAGGAATCCACATACCTGTGTGATCTTTGCTTGAGGAGAGAGGACGCAGGCCTGTCCACTGTAATGCCTGCACACAAATACAACACACACCAGTAACTACAGATGACCTGTCCACTGTAATGCCTGCACACAAATACAACACACACCAGTGACTACAGATGGCCTGTCCACTGTAATGCCTGCACACAAATACAACACACAAAGTACACCAGTGATTACAGAGGACCTGTCCTATAGATATATATAACCTATATACAGTATAGAGGACCTATAGATATATATAACCTATATACAGTATATCTATGACTTCACCTATAGATAGATATATAACCTATATACAGTATATCTATGGCTTCACCTATAGATAGATATATAACCTATATACAGTATATCTATGACTTCACCTATAGATAGATATATAACCTATATACAGTATATCTATGACTTCACCTATAGATAGATATATAACCTATATACAGTATATCTATGGCTTCACCTATAGATAGATATATAACCTATATACAGTATATCTATGACTTCACCTATAGATAGATATATAACCTATATACAGTATATCTATGACTTCACCTATAGATATATATAACCTATATACAGTATATCTATGGCTTCACCTATAGATATACATATAACCTATTAGGGGTGTAAATCGGAGCCTTCATGCCGATTCGATTCGATATCGATTTCCTAGGTCAGCGATTCGATTCTTTTCGATTATTTAGAATTCCAACCGATACGATTCGATTCGATTCGATTCGATTTTTACATGATATCTATTAAGTTTAAAAAATCTAGAAAAATAGAAATAATTTGCCTTTTATTGAGAATACAGAAACAGTAGCCTATTCTATTCACATGATGTGTATGTTACAGTATAAACAGGGCCAAATGATCTTTCTACCAGCCTTTTAGTGCAGTTTCTTCCTCCACACGCTGTGACATACAGTAGGCTACCTGCTGACTGTGAGATAACCTAATACAAATTGTAGGCCCAATATATCTGCTATTGCATATGCATTTTGTGTCTAATCAATATTAGAAGTTTAATTAGCTAAACGTTTAACTTTAGGTAATTTAAGTCATAGGCAGCCTTCACTGTATTGGCGATATGAGATTAAATAGGTGTCTGTCACTTTAAGGACGTGAACTTGCGAAAACGTTCTGAAGTTGGAAAGATTTCCTGGCCGTGTCGTAGCGGTAGGCTACAGGCTATGATATACTGTAGTTGTCACTGTTCAAAATAAATCAGTCCACAACTGGAGGACTTTTTGAATCTGAGGAACATGCTCAGCCAAGACAGTATGGGAAACGAACACAAATCATAATCTGAAGCATGTTCAACTAACAGGATAAACGTTTCCCCAAAACTTTAAATTGATTCGTTTGGACACTCGTTTCTCCAATTCCACTTCGTCCTAATAACTGTTATTAAATAACACCTGCTACTCAGAACACAGAAATGTTCAGAACACGTAGCCTAACTTGTAAAACGAGTAACTAAAAGGTCTCTAATGCATTGGCCAAATGTCATTGCGTATAATAATGAATGACTAACGTCACTGTTAGCGTGCTCACTTGATCTGACGAATCCATCAGCTGTTTTCCACAGGGAAAAAACGTGTGCATCAGTGAAGCTATGGTAGGCCTAACAGTGAGGGTCACTAAATGCAAAACGTAGTCCACCAACTTATGCGATGATGACAAAATTCGCAGCCTATAAACGCTTTGATGCGGTGCTGAACGTTTACAGTGAAGCATGTATGTCAACAACCCGCCAATTGCGAATGACCTTTTAATTCTACTCCCAATGCAGATTTTCACTCGCATTTGGCAAGTGGCAGAGGGTGCCAATTTTAAACCCCTACTAGGCTATAAAGTAGAAGACAATAATGAGGATAGCGCTACCCGCAGATTAGGAGCAGGTAGTAGGCTACGCATAGGAGCATATGCTGAAAATAAAAAGACGGAAAAATACTAAAATAAATACATTAATCGATTATCTTGCGGACGTATCGATGCATTGAATCGTCGGCTGTAGAATCGATGCATCGATGCAAATCGATTAATATTTACACCCCTATAACCTATACAGTATATCTATGGCTTCACCTACAGTATGGGGCCAAAGGCCTCCTCACGTCATGTGCTGTTCCCACATTCACCTGAAGGGGGCGATACACAGAGGCCAGAGGCCACACTGCAGCACACTATCAATGGGACGGAAACATGAGGCTCACAAGCAGCTCATCTGGGTCCATACTACATAATGCCTCTTCAACAAGGCCTGAAGTTAGCATGGTCTAACAAGGCCAATCAAAGGAGGGGGAGAGAGAGACACAGATAGAGATATAAAGACAGATAGAGAGACAGATATAGAGATAGAGAGACAGATAGAGATAGAGAGACAGATAGAGATAGAGAGACAGATATAGATATAGAGAGACAGATAGAGAGACAGATAGAGATAGAGAGACACAGATAGAGATAGAGAGACAGATAGAGAGACAGACACACACTGTGATGCACAACAAGAGGAGGTAACAGTGGATTGTTGGAGGATTGGAGGAGTGTGTGTGTTATGGTGGTAGTGCTGAAAGGAGTGGGTGTGTTATGGTGGTAGTGCTGAAAGGAGTGTGTGTGTTATGGTGGTAATGCTGAAAGGATTGTGTGTGTTATGGTGGTAATGCAGAAAGTGGAGGATTGTGTGTGTTATGGTGGTAATGCAGAAAGGAGGATTGTGTGTGTTATAGTGGTAGTGCTGAAAGGAGTGTGTGTGCTATGGTGGTAGTGCTGAAAGGAGGATTGTGTGTGTTATAGTGGTAGTGCTGAAAGGAGTGTGTGTGCTATGGTGGTAGTGCCGAAAGTGGAGGAGTGTGTGTGTTATGGTGGAGTGTGTGATGTTGGAGGATTGTGTGTGTTATGGTGGTAATGCAGAAAGGATTGTGTGTGTTATGGTGGTAATGCAGAAAGTGGAGGATTGTGTGTGTTATGGTGGTAATGCAGAAAGGAGGATTGTGTGTGTTATAGTGGTAGTGCTGAAAGGATTGTGTGTGTTATGGTGGTAGTGCTGAAAGTGGAAGAGTGTGTGTGTTATGGTGGTAGTGCTGAAAGGAGTGTGTGTGTTATGGTGGTAATGCAGAAAGGAGGATTGTGTGTGTTATAGTGGTAGTGCTGAAAGGAGTGTGTGTGCTATGGTGGTAGTGCCGAAAGTGGAGGAGTGTGTGTGTTATGGTGGAGTGTGTGATGTTGGAGGATTGTGTGTGTTATGGTGGTAATGCAGAAAGGAGGATTGTGTGTGTTATGGTGGTAATGCAGAAAGGAGGAGTGTGTGTGTTATAGTGGTAGTGCTGAAAGGAGTGTGTGTTATGGTGGTAGTGCTGAAAGGAGTGTGTGTGTTATGGTGGTAGTGCTGAAAGTGGAAGAGTGTGTGTGTTATGGTGGTAGTGCAGAAAGGAGTGTGTGTTATGGTGGTAGTGCTGAAAGTGGAGGATTGTGTGTGTTATGGTGGTAGTGCTGAAAGGAGTGTGTGTTATGGTGGTAGTGCTGAAAGTGGAGGAGAGTGTGTGTTATGGTGGTAGTGCTGAAAGGAGTGTGTGTGTTATGGTGGTAGTGCAGAAAGGAGTGTGTGTTATGGTGGTAGTGCTGAAAGTGAAGGATTGTGTGTGTTATGGTGGTAGTGCAGAAAGGAGTGTGTGTGTTATGGTGGTACAGTACTGATGAAAGCGAACAGTGCACTGATATTTCCAGTGCATGAATGGAATACTGTGTCTGATAGAATACATCACAAAAAAAGTGGTAAATGGCAATAGAAAATCAATTATGAAAATATACAGAAAAGACTTTTTAAAAACTAAGATCTCTGCCTGAAGAAGGTCTAACGACCGAAAGCTAGCTACCAGTAAAGCTATTTTCACAAAGACTTGTAGTGTGCGGATTCTTCCCTTAGATATCCAGTCACTTTTAATCCTGCACCTCACACGGATGAGCGGTGATTTTTTTACCTTTTTAAAAACTAAGATCAAAACATTTATACCATTTACATATCTAAATTCAGCAGACCCTTTTGATCCAAAGCGACTCAGATATCAATAATAATATGGGTCATTGTCCCACAGGAGCTCGGGGTTCAGTGACGGTTAAGTTAGCAGTGAAAGCTGGGAATTGAACCCACAACTTTTTAGGCTACTGCAGCCCAGCTCCTTAGCCACTATGCTACCCTAGCCACTATGCTACCCTAGCCACTATGCTACCCTAGCCACTATGCTACCCTAGCCACTATGCTACCCTAGCCACTATGCTACCCTAGCCAAACCGACCCACAGGTTTATGCGTAGAGCCCAACATGGTCACGTGCTAGGACAGGCAGTGCTGTGTCTGGTGGGTGTGCTGTGTCTGGTGGATGTGCTGTATAGGGGGTGGATGTGCTGTGTAGGGGGTGGATGTGCTGTGTCTGGTGGATGTGCTGTGTAGGGGGTGGATGTGCTGTATAGGGGGTGGATGTGTTGTGTAGGGGGGTGGATGTGCTGTATAGGGGGGTGGATGTGCTGTGTAGGGGGTGGAGGTGCTGTGTAGGGGGTGGATGTGCTGTATAGGGGGTGGATGTGCTGTGTAGGGGGTGGATGTGGTGTGTAGGGGGTGGATGTGATGTGTAGGGGGTGGATGTGGTGTGTCTGGTGGATGTGCTGTGTAGGGGGTGGATGTGCTGTGTAGGGGGTGGATGTGCTGTGTAGGGGGTGGAGGTGCTGTGTAGGGGTGGAGGTGCTGTATAGGGGGTGGATGTGCTGTGTAGGGGGTGGATGTGGTGTGTAGGGGGTGGATGTGCAGTGTAGGGGGTGGATGTGCTGTGTAGGGGGTGGATGTGTTGTGTAGGGGGTGGATGTGCAGTGTAGGGGGTGGATGTGGTGTGTAGGGGGTGGATGTGCTGTGCTGTGTAGGGGGTGGATGTGCTGTGTAGGGGATGTGCTGTATAGGGGGTGGAGGTGCTGTGTAGGGGGTGGATGTGGTGTGTAGGGGGTGGATGTGCTGTGTAGGTGGTGGATGTGCTGTATAGGGGGTGGATGTGCTGTGTAGGGGGTGGATGTGCTGTGTAGGGGGTGGATGTGCTGTGTAGGGGGTGGATGTGGTGTGTAGGGGGTGGATGTGCTGTATAGGGGGTGGATGTGCTGTGTAGGGGGTGGATGTGCTGTGTAGGGGGTGGATGTGCTGTGTAGGGGGGTGGATGTGCTGTATAGGGGGTGGATGTGCTGTGTAGGGGGTGGATGTGCTGTGTAGGGGGTGGATGTGCTGTGCTGTGTAGGGGGTGGATGTGCTGTGTAGGGGATGTGCTGTATAGGGGGTGGAGGTGCTGTGTAGGGGGTGGATGTGGTGTGTAGGGGGTGGATGTGCTGTGTAGGTGGTGGATGTGCTGTATAGGGGGTGGATGTGCTGTATAGGGAGTGGATGTGCTGTGTCTGGTGGATGTGCTGTATAGGGGTGGATGTGTTGTGTAGGGGGTGGATGTGCTGTATAGGGAGTGGATGTGCTGTGTCTGGTGGATGTGCTGTGTAGTGGGGTGGGGGGGTGGATGTGTTGTGTAGGGGGTGGATGTGCTGTATAGGGAGTGGATGTGCTGTGTCTGGTGGGTGTGCTGTGTAGGGGATGTGCTGTATAGGGGATGTGGTGTATAGGGGGTGGAGGTGCTGTGTAGGGGGTGGATGTGGTGTGTAGGGGGTGGATGTGCTGTGTAGGGGGTGGATGTGCTGTGTAGGGGGTGGATGTGCTGTGTAGGGGGTGGATGTGATGTGTAGGGGGTGGATGTGCTATGTAGGGGTGGATGTGCTATGTAGGGGTGGATGTGCTGTATAGGTGGTGGATGTGATGTGTAGGGGGTGGATGTGCTGTGTAGGGGGTGGATGTGCTGTGTAGGGGGTGGATGTGCTATGTAGGGGTGGATGTGCTATGTAGGGGTGGATGTGCTGTATAGGTGGTGGATGTGATGTGTAGGGGGTGGATGTGCTGTGTAGGGGGTGGATGTGGTGTGTAGGGGGTGGATGTGATGTGTAGGGGGTGGATGTGCTGTGTAGGGGGTGGATGTGATGTGTAGGGGGTGGATGTGCTATGTAGGGGTGGATGTGCTGTATAGGTGGTGGATGTGATGTGTAGGGGGTGGATGTGCTGTGTAGGGGGTGGATGTGCTGTGTAGGGGGTGGATGTGCTATGTAGGGGTGGATGTGCTATGTAGGGGTGGATGTGCTGTATAGGTGGTGGATGTGATGTGTAGGGGGTGGATGTGCTGTGTAGGGGGTGGATGTGCTGTGTAGGGGGTGGATGTGCTGTGTAGGGGGTGGATGTGCTGTGTAGGGGGTGGATGTGCTATGTAGGGGGTGGATGTGCTGTGTAGGGGATGTGCTGTATAGGGGGTGGAGGTGCTGTGTAGGGGGTGGATGTGCTGTGTAGGGGGTGGATGTGCTATGTAGGGGGTGGATGTGCTGTGTAGGGGATGTGCTGTATAGGGGATGTGCTGTATAGGGGGTGGAGGTGCTGTGTAGGGGGTGGATGTGGTGTGTAGGGGGTGGATGTGCTGTGTAGGGGGTGGATGTGCTGTATAGGGGGTGGAGGTGCTGTGTAGGGGGTGGATGTGCTGTATAGGGGGTGGATGTGATGTGTCTGGTGGATGTGGTGTATAGGGGGTGGATGTGCTGTATAGGGGGTGGTATGTGATGTGTAGGGGGTGGTATGTGATGTATAGGGGGGTGGATGTGCTGTGTAGGGGGTGGATGTGCTGTGTAGGGGGTGGATGTGCTGTGTAGGGGGTGGATGTGCTGTGTAGGGGGTGGATGTGCTGTGTCTGGTGGATGCAGTGTTGGTGAATGCGTTTAGGAGAGGACATGTACATATTTACATTCACATGTCGTAATTTAGCAAACGCTTTGATCCATAAAAAGTGTAGAAGGCAAGGGGTGAGGACAGAACGGTCAGGTGTTGGTGAAAGTGTTGTTGATCAAGTTAATGATCGTGTTAGGGGCTGTGTTGGTGGCGGTGTTTAGGGTGTATCTTCCAAATTACGTATCTTCTAAGATATGCATATTCTAACTGAGATGGTAGTCTTTGCTTGAGATCAAATATCCTCAAGTGAAGGTACCGACACCATTGCACACAATTACACAGAGAAAACTCAGTCACCCACACACACGTTGCATTGTGGGTGAGTCCTTGTGCTGATGGGTAGTGGGCTAGTCTGCAGGCAGGGAATTATAGGGAGTTGTACTGTAGGTGTCTGGTGTCGGGGGGGGCTGATTTGGGGGAGGGGGGGCTTGGGGGGGCTGATTTGGGGGGGCATATCGTGTTGCAGTCTGCTGAGGCGGGTGGGAACATGGGGGAGGGGGGGGGGGGGGGTGCCCAGCTGATTTAGCCTGAATTAGTGCACCGTGGATGGGTATGACCCAGCACAAGACTGGGCTGAACCAGAGCACCATGGGTGGGTATGTGGATATGACCCAGCATGGGTGGATATGACCCAGAATGGGTTGGTATGACCCAGCATGGGTGGATATGACCCAGCATGGGTGGAAATGACCCAGCACAAGACTGGGTCCAGGGGAGACATGCCTGGAGGGAAGGCACACGTGAGCAGAAGGACAGAGCTAACATAAGAAAGAGAGAAAGAGAAGAGAGAGGGGGAGAAGGAGAGAGAAAGAGAGAGAGACACAGACAGAGAGCTAGAGAGAGAGAGAGACAGACAGAGAGCGAGAGAGAGAGACCGAAAGAGACAGAGAGAGAGAGCAAGCATAAAAGAGAGAGAGAGAGAGAGACAGACAGAGAGCGAGAGAGAGAGCGCAAGAGAGAGAGAGCGAGAGAGACAGAGAGAGAGCGCAAGAGAGAGAGAGCGAGAGACAGAGAGCACAAGAGAGAGAGAGAGCAGGCATAAGAGAGAGAGAGAGCGAGAGAGACAGAGAGGTGTTTGGGTTACGGAATCAGACAGTCTTAAAATGGCAGAGGGGAGGACATGATTTTCTAAAAATACAGATGAAAAATAGGCTACTGAAAATGTTGCCGTTCATAACACTGCACGTGTCGCACACAGATACCTCAAACCCCTTTCCCAGACACACACACACACACACCATAGAGAGAGAGGAACAGATATGTTACTGTCCCTGGGGGAATGTGGGTGTGTGTGTGAGAGAATATGTGTATGGTCCTTTGCATAGGTCTTGGTGCACACTTGAGAACGTGTAGAATCCCATAGACTATCAGATGCAGAAGTGCACTCCATCCCTACAGGACAACATGACAAGGAGCTTTGCTCTGCCACCCAAACACCACTGACCCAGCACCCAATCTGTCAATCAATAGCCCCCCCCCCCCCCAACCGTCCCATCAGGTCACTCCCCCAGTAACCATGCCAACAGTCAATCAATCAATCAGCTGAGTCTGCACAGATGCTCCAAAACAGCAGAAATCAAACTATGTGCACACACACACACACACACACACACACACACACACACACACACACACACGGATATACACTAATCCAAACAAATATAAGTGTACTCATAAACATGGACAGTCTGGCAACACTCACACAAATATTAGATGTGAAACAGCACACGGTACATCAAACTCTTTTGAAAACAAGACGTGCAAACACACACACAAATAAAGGTAGCCTTAGCTTGCTCAAGACGTGTAAACACACACACAAATAAAGGTAGCCTTAGCTTGCTCAAGACGTGTAAACACACACACAAATAAAGGTAGCCTTAGCTTGCTCAAGACGTGTAAACACACACACAAATAAAGGTAGCCTTACCTTGCTCAAAAAACTTGACATGCTTCAGGTAAGTAGCAACCCAGGGGTTATGCAGCATTTTTGTGTTTAAAAAATGCAAGCGCACACACACACACACACTCACAAAGACATACACACACAAGCGCTCAGAGACACTGTGAGGGCCCAACGACGAGGACAAAATAACACAGTGAATAACGCATGAACACACACACACACACACACACACACACACACACACACACACACAGTGAGAGGAGAGAGAGGAGGGAAGAGGAATCACCGTGCACACAGCAAAGGCCAGCACAGTCAAGCATTGACCACCAGCAGACACTAATAGATGTGTGTGTGTGTGTGTGTGTGTGTGTGTGTGTGTGTGTGTGTGTGTGTGTGTGTGTGTGTGTATGTGTGTGTGTGTGTGTGTGTGTGTGTGTGTGAAAAGCAGCTCAGATGGAGTAATCAGATTACAGGCAGAAATTAGCCAGGATGATAAAACAGCGGAACAGGGATTGGAGGAGAGAGAGAGAGAGAGAGAGAGAGAGAGAGAGAGGGGGGGGGTGAGTGAGTGAGTGTGTGTGTGTGTGTGTGTGTGTGTGTGGCAGAGACAGAAAGGCGTACAACCTACTTGGAGAGTGTACATGAGTGAGAGAATGAGTGCTAACAGGCTTAAGAAGCCACAGTATGCAATGGGAAGGTCAACATGCACACTTTCTCTTTCTGCCACACACACACAAATGCAATCACCTTCCCCCTGCCTTGGCTCAAACACACACTTTGGACACACACACACACACACACACACACACACACACACACACACACACACACACACACACACACACACACACACACACACACACACACACACACACACACACACACACACACACACACACACACACACACACACACACACACAGCAGTGCAGAATTGACCAGAACCCATTCGCAAGTGAGCCCTCAGCATGTAGAGACACGGAGGCCACTGCACAGACTGGCTGTTTTGGATGCTAATTGGCTGTTGTGCATGCTCATCTGGTAGGCTACGCGGCACCTAATTGGCTGTTGTGCATGCTCATCTGGTAGGCTACGCGGCACCTAATTGGCTGTTGTGCATGCTCATCTGGTAGGCTACGCGGCACCTAATTGGCTGTTGTGCATGCTCATCTGGTAGGCTACGCGGCACCTAATTGGCTGATTTGTGAAAATATACACTATATTGCCAAAAGTAGGGTTTATGATGACATCGGTTCACTCTTTGCAGCTGTAACATCTTCAACTCTTTTGGGAAGACTTTCCACAAGGTTTAGGAGTGTGGTTATGGGATTTTTGACCATTCTTTCAGAAGCACATTTGTGAGGTCACACACTGATATTGGACAAAGCGATGGCTCCTTCCTGTTCCAATATGACGGTGCATCAGTGCACAAAGCAAAGTCCATAAAGACATGGATTACAGTTTAGAATTGATGAACTTGACTGGCCTGCACAAAGTCCTGACCTCAACCCACTAGAACACCTTTGGGATGAATTAGAGTGGATCCTGAAAGCCAGTCGCCACGTCCAATATCAGTGTGTGACCTCAAAATGCGCTTCTGAAAGAATGATCAAAAATCCCGTAAATATACTCCTTGTGGAAAGTCTTCCCAATAGAGTTGAGGCTGTTACAGCTGCTAAGGGTGGACCGACGTCATCATAAACCCTATGGATTAAGGACGGGATGTGACCGAAGTTCATATGCGAGTCAAGGCAGGTGAGCGAACACTTTTGGCAATATAGTCTACAGTAACAGTACCCTAACAGCACAATCTCCGCATACTAACACCACAGTGTCAGTGTAACTGGTGCTAGCTGGTTAGCTATGCTGTGGAACGTTAGTAAACCTCACTCCCCGACGCTTCAAGAGCGCTGCTGGCATGAAAGCTAGTAGCCTGGGCTTTTAGCTGGATTGTTAGCGCGCTCGACTCCCGATCCGAGGTGCTGCTGTCTCGCGGGTTCGAGTCCGGGCGTGTGCAGGGCTGGACCGCAGTGGTTACACACAACGCAGGTTACATCAGCAGCCAGGTCTCCGCACACTAACACCACAGTGTCAGGAGCACAGTCTCCGCACACTAACAACACAGTCTCTGCACACTAACAACACAGTCTCCGCACACTAAACAGCACAGTCTCCACACACAAACAGCACAGTCTCTGCACACAAACAGCACAGTCTCCGCACACTAGCAGCACAGTCTCCGCACGCTAACACCACAGTCTCCACACACTAACAGCACAGTCTCCGCATGCTAACAACACAGTCTCCGCACACTAACACCACAGTGTCAGCAGCACAGTCTCCGCACACTAACAACACAGTCTCCACACACTAAACTGCACAGTCTCCGCACACTAACAACACAGTCTCCGCACGCTAACAACACAGTCTCCACACACTAAACAGCACAGTCTCCACACACTAAACAGCACAGTCTCCGCATGCTAACAACACAGTCTCCGCACACTAAACAGCACAGTCTCCACACACTAAACAGCACAGTCTCCGCACGCTAACAACAGTCTCAGCACACTAACGGCACATCGCACATTCATGCGGCTTTGTAAGTCCACACTTCTCATTTGACAACACTTGACAACAAACTGGAGACATTGCTAATTTTCATAATCTTGCTAGCAGAAGGCTAATATCAACATGGAAGTGGCTAATTTGTGCATGGTACATTTCTTACTATATGGAGTGACGTCAAAATATTTTCCTGGGAGCGGTCGCAAAGCTCCAACTTCAAGGTGAGAAGTCCCCAGTTCAGGTTGGACATCACACACACGCACACCTTTATCCCCACCACACATATTTATTCAGGTCTCGAGAACTCTCACCCATCAGGGTCAGTAAGAGGGAAGAGTGTATTCGTATGACATGTTTAGGCTTTGGCATAAGCTCATATTCTCTGCTATTTGCGTGCCTGTTTACTCATGGAGGTATTATAAGAACTGGAGAAACTGAACAAGTCCCGCCCCCATTCATTTCAATGGGAATGGTAGGCTAGTGAAAATTGCCAAAATTGAATGATTTTTTCAGGCTTCAACCATGGCTTCAACATGGCGTTTCAAGGGGCTTGTTTCCAGTGCCATTTTACTTTGCCAATTAAGTGCCAGGTTACTGATTGACGTAAGGTGCAGAAGAAAGCTCTAAGCTTGTGCCCGCACTAAGAGTGGAACAGCCACCAATCAGCATGAGGAGAAATGGCACTGGACATGATGTATTTCTGGAAAATGGCGACGAGGAGGTGCCTTGCTAATTGGCGAAGCTAATCAGTCAAGTCCTGACCCCCTGTGTTTACTCTAGCCTAAGAGGTGATGCACCGCATCATCAGTAATGGATGTCTCTTAAATGTGATGTGTGAGTGAGCAGGACATCTCATCTCTCATATCGATCACTCCTTCATTCCTCCGTCCTTCTATTGTTCCTTCCTTCTTTCCTTCACTATATTAATTAGAGAGAGGGACTAGGACCAGAGGATGGGAGGAAGGGAGGATAGGCAAAAAGACGAATGAGAAGTGCCCTTAGTATGCTAACAGCACTGTCTGGGAGTGAGTCTTAGTACGCTAGCAGCACAGTCTGGGAGTTAGTCTTAGTACGCTAACAGCACAGTCTGGGAGTGAGTCTTAGTACGCTAACAGCACAGTCTGGGAGTGAGTCTTAGTACGCTAACAGCACAGTCTGGGAGTGAGTCTTAGTACGCTAACAGCACAGTCTGAGAGTGAGTCTTAGTACGCTAACAGCACAGTCTGGGAGTTAGTCTTAGTACGCTAACAGCACAGTCTGGGAGTGAGTCTTAGTACGCTAACAGCACAGTCTGGGAGTGAGTCTTAGTACGCTAACAGCACAGTCTGAGAGTGAGTCTTAGTACGCTAACAGCACAGTCTGGGAGTTAGTCTTAGTACGCTAACAGCACAGTCTGGGAGTTAGTCTTAGTACGCTAACAGCACAGTCTGGGAGTGAGTCTTAGTACGCTAACAGCACAGTCTGGGAGTGAGTATTAGTACGCTAACAGCACAGTCTGGGAGTTAGTCTTAGTACGCTAACAGCACAGTCTGGGAGTGAGTATTAGTACGCTAACAGCACAGTCTGGGAGTGAGTGTTAGTATGCTAACAGCACAGTCTGGGAGTGAGTCTTAGTACGCTAACAGCACAGTCTGGGAGTGAGTGTTAGTATGCTAACAGCACAGTCTGGGAGTGAGTCTTAGTACGCTAACAGCACAGTCTGGGAGTTAGTCTTAGTACGCTAACAGCACAGTCTGGGAGTTAGTCTTAGTACGCTAACAGCACAGTCTGGGAGTGAGTCTTAGTACGCTAACAGCACAGTCTGGGAGTGAGTCTTAGTACGCTAACAGCACAGTCTGGGAGTGAGTCTTAGTACGCCAACAGCACAGTCTGGGAGTGAGTCTTAGTACGCTAACAGCACAGTCTGGGAGTGAGTCTTAGTATGCTAACAGCACAGTCTGGGAGTGAGTGTTAGTACGCCAACAGCACAGTCTGGGAGTGAGTCTTAGTCACTGATCTATAAAGAATACCTGGATAGAGCATCTACGTCAAAATTCTGAAGCCTACATGGGGGCGGCCATTATGGGACCACTTGCCATAGGAATGCATAGACAGTAAAAGACAGTAAAAGAATGTTGCCGTTCTGCAACAATGGAATTGGAACACCTCGCCGCCATTATGGGACCACTCGGGACAGTTCCATTGGCTTCATTGTTGATGGGTCAGCAACAATGAGATAGTCTATCCAGGTATTCTTTATAGATCAGTGGTCTTAGTACGCTAACAGCACAGTCTGGGAGTGAGCTTCAGCAACACGCTAGGAGTAACACAAGACGCTAGTGGCACACTCTCCAGAGGAATTCTGGGATGGAGAAACCAGAGCACTGAACACACACACACACACACACACACACACACAGCAATGTTTCAATCAGACAACCACCAGTATTTCTCTTTCCTTCAGACACAAACACACATCTAGTGCTGGAACAGTGTTCCGCTCCCTTTCACACACACCTTACCAGATCACCATTACACACCAGACTGGGACACTTCCTCTCTCTCTCTCTCACACAAACGCACCAGTGTTTACACCAGATGAACTATCATTTCACCATATCAGTGCAACACCCTCTCTTCTTTCTGTGAGACACACACACACACACACACACACACACACACACACACACACACACACACACACACACACCCTACTTCTACACAGACTCCCCCAATAAGGCAACAAGTAATCCGATTGGCTGTGAGACGCTATGTGGGAGTGGTCAAGTTGTGTTTATTCTGCAGTGGAATCATGTGGACACACTCATGGACTCTCCCTCTCCCTCAGTCACTCTCTCTCTCTCTCCCTCCTTCTCTCTCACTCTCCCTCTCCCTCAGTCACTCTCTCTCTCTCTCCCTCCTTCTCTCTCTCACTCTCTTTCTAGTTCTCTAGCTCTCCCTTCTTCTCTATCTCTCTCTCCAGCTCAAAGTTCTGTGTATGGTGCAAGTTTTTGTGTCTCCAGTTCAATGTTCTGTGCAAGTTTGGCCTTTTCTCTCGACTTGAGACACACACACACACACACACACACTTTACAGTCTCCCTGTTTGTTGCAGTCTCACGTGGAGCTTGTCAAAAATAAATTCACAAGATACACCACCCCTTCACCTCCTCTCTCTCCATCTCTCTCTCACACTCACACACACACACGTTATTCCCGGCCAAGGGAGGTGAAGGAAAGGTTATTTGTGTGTGTGTGTGTGTGTGTGTGTGTGTGTGTGGGAGGAGCCTAGCAGCATGTGCCGTGTTGTTTGCGTTGGTGTTTGTGTTTATCTCGGGCTGCTGGCGCGCCTGAACTGTGTGTGCAGAACAGAGAGAGCAGACAACAACATAAACACACTGGCACACACACACACACACACACACACTGACAGGGAGAACTAATGTGTGTAGAATAGAGAGAGCAGCCACCAACATAAACACACTGACACACACACACACACGCCTTGTGTGTGTAGAATAGAGAGAGCAACCCCACCAACATAAACACACTGACACACACACACTGCCAGGGAGAACATGTATGTGTAGTAGAGAGAACAGACACCAACACACACACTGGGCGGCCCGGGAGTGGCAGACAGAGTGGCCAGTGGACATCACCTCTACATTACAGCAACACAAAGCACACACACACACACACACACACACACACACACACACACACACACACACACACACACACACACACACACACACACACACACACACACACACACACACACACACACACACACACACACACACACACACACACACACACAGAGCGGCCAGTGGACATCACCTCTACATTACAGCAACACAAAGCACACACACACACACACACACACACACACACACACACACACACACACACACACACACACACACACACACACACACACACAGAGCGGCCAGTGGACATCACCTCTACATTACAGCAACACACACACACACACATACACACACAGAGCAGCCAGTGGACATCACCTCTACATTACAGCAGCACAAAGCATGAATGCACGCATTACACAGATGCATTGTGGGTAAGCGGGTTTTATCTCAGACAACACAGAAGTATAATATTGTACAAACAGAGGACGGTACTCAGCTACCACTTTCACCATCACAACTGAAGGGAGAGTGATGGGAGATCAATTCCATACAAATCAAAAGCGGTTTCAGTCTGTGATAATTTGGGGACAGAGGAGTTTCCCAGGACACAGGCGACTCAGATGCAGACGCAGAGCATTCTCCTGTCTGGTTTTGTGTACAGGAGGGAGGGAGATCCCCATTGATCCTTAGCAACCACTGAGATGTTGACATGCTCACATCACTAGGCACTAAGATACCTAGCAGCTGGGCTGACACACACACACACACACACACACACACACACACACACACACACACATGCCTTGAGCTCAAAGACATGGCCTCTGACACACACATTCTTACTAAACTATCTACACATGCACAAGTAAATGCATTCACATACATTGGTATGGCACACACACACACACACACACACACTTCTTGACTGAAGTCCCTTGACTTAAAGAATGAATGAGGGTGAGAGGTACACACACCATAACAACAAACCCTCACATATACACACACCATAACAACAAACCCTCACATATACACACACCATAACAACAAACCCCCACATATACACTCACCATAACAACAAACCCCCACATATACACACACCATAACAACAAACCCCCACATACCGTACACACAGAGCCTTAAAGATCCCGAACAGAGACCACCTGGTTTAAATGGATCTCCATAAGAACAGTTCTACGTCTGGTTTAAAAGGATCCCCTTAAGAACAGTTCTACACCTGGTTTAAATGGACCTCAGATCACCTCTACATCTGGTTTAAATGGACCTCAGATCACCTCTACATCTGGTTTAAATGGACCTCAGATCACCTCTACATCTGGTTTAAATGGACCTCAGATCACCTCTACATCTGGTTTAAATGGACCTCAGATCACCTCTACATCTGGTTTAAATGGACCTACGTAAGAACAGTTCTACACCTGGTTTAAAAGGACCTCCATAAGAGCTCCATCCTCTCTCTCTAACACACACACACACACACTACAACTGTGATGATAACCCCAAACACCTTTCATCACTTATGATAAGAACTCAAAACACATACACATACACACACACACACTCTCTCATCCTGAGCCAAGGCTCTCAACACTTCCCAGTCAGACATACACGCGTCACTTAGCCAAAGAGTTTCTGCCTACACACACACACACACACACACACAGTGTTTTAATCATGCAACACTCAACTCTGCAACATGTCTACAGGAGACAGACTGGTCCAAATACTTCAGCCTTTAACGGACAGAGCTCGTTAGGGATCCAATAGATTTCAGCCTTTAACGGACAGAGCTCGTAAGGGATCCAATAGATTTCAGCCTTTAACAGACAGAGCTCGTTAGGGATCCAATACGATTTCAGCCTTTAACGGACAGAGCTCGTTAGGGATCCAACAGACCCTCTACACTTCCAGTTTAACCTGGGCTACTCACACACACACCTCCGTGAGTTTAACCTGGGCTGCACACACATGCACACACACACACACACACAAACACCTGCATGAGTTTAACCTGGGCTGCACACACACACACCTCAGGCCCCTCCCACATAGAGTCCACACACTGACCACACAAACAGATCACCCACCCACCAACACACACACAGCTCCTTAAGAGCACACACTAGCATCATGAATAAGGCGTGCGCGCACACACGCACAAACAGGACACACACACACACACACACACACTGACCTGCTCAATGGGTCATGCATCTGCTATTCACTCCACAGAAGACAAGTGTGCTCTCTCTCCAAAGGAAAAGTTGTGTGTTTAGGAGGATGCGTCTCCTTCAGTTGAGAGCGGAGGAGTGTGTGTGTGTGTGTGTGAGAGAGAGTTGCGTTCCTGGGAGAGAGGCAGAGCAGCGTGCATATGTGCGGGTGTGTGTGGTGTTCTTCAGATTTGTGTGTGTGTGTGTGTGTTGGAGAGGTGTGAGTGTTGCGTTCCTCAGAGAGGAGCCTGTGCTGCACTCCTGCCTTTATTTGGAGAAGCCTGCAGGCCCGCCTGGACCAGAGGAGGATTGTTTGGGTTTAAACCGTGCGCACACACACACACACACACACACACACACACACACACACTCCCGAACAGTGAGAAGAAGCACTCACTCTCACACACACACACTCCCTAACAGTGAGAATAGGCAAATACACGCACACACACATACACACACACACACACATTCTCTCTCCAACAGTGAGAACGGGGATTCTCTCTCTCAACCACACACACACACACACACACACACACACACACACACTCTCTCTCATTGTGAGGACAACACCACACAACACACACCCACCGAGGGTACATGAGGTGACTGCACTGTACTGGAGATGACTGAGACTCAAAGGGAGGCTGTGTGTGTATTGTTCGGTATGAACTGGGGGAGACTCCATGGACAGGTTAGGTCCACAGACACAGACAGACACACACACACACACACACACACACACACACCAGTGGAGCTGCACAGACAGACACACAGTTGCGGTTATGCCAATGTCATCTCTGTCTGTCAGTGTAGGCTATAACCGCCGGTCTCTTTACAGCCTCTAGCCTCCACGCTACGCTAGCTACAGCCTCTAGCCTCCACGCTACCTTAGCTGGGTAGCATCTCTCTACAGCCTCTAGCCTCTACGCTACGCTAGTTGGGTAGCATCTCTCTACAGCCTCTAGCCTCCACACTACCTTAGCTGGGTAGCATCTCTCTACAACCTCTAGCCTCCACGCTACCTTAGCTGGGTAGCATCTCTCTCTACAGCCTCTAGCCTCCATGCTACGCTAGTTGGGTAGCATCTCTCTCTACAACCTCTAGCCTCCACGCTACGCTAGCTACAGCCTCTAGCCTCCATGCTAGCTAGCTGGGTAGCATCTCTCTCTACAGCCTCTAGCCTCCACGCTAGCTAGCTGGGTAGCATCTCTCTACAGCCTCTAGCCTCCACGCTACCTTAGCTGGGTAGCATCTCTCTACAGCCTCTAGCCTCCACGCTACACTAGTTGGGTAGCATCTCTCTACAGCCTCTAGCCTCCATGCTAGCTAGCTGGGTAGCATCTCTCTCTACAGCCTCTAGCCTCCACGCTACCTTAGCTGGGTAGCATCTCTCTACAGCCTCTAGCCTCTACGCTACCTTAGCTGAGTAGCATCTCTCTACAGCCTCTAGCCTCCACGCTACCTTAGCTGGGTAGCATCTCTCTACAGCCTCTAGCCTCCATGCTACCTTAGCTGGGTAGCATCTCTCTACAGCCTCTAGCCTCCACGCTACGCTAGTTGGGTAGCATCTCTCTCTACAGGCTCTAGCCTCCACACTACACTAGCTTGGTAGCATCTCTCTTTATGGCCTCTAGTCTACACACTATGCTAGCTACAGCATCTAGCCTACACGCTACGCTAGCTGGGTAGCATCTCTCTACATCCTCTGCACTGCTCTCCCGTATCCACATTCATGGCTGAAGTGCTCTTGAGCAAGGCAACTAACCCCTCACTGCTCCCCGAGCGCAGCTGTATCAAGGCAGCTCACTGCTCCAGGTTAGTGTGTGCTTCACCTTACTGTGTGTTCACTGTGTGCTATGTGTGTTCAGTAATTCACGGATGGCATAAATGCAGACACAGCTATACGTTAGTCACTTGGCGAGGGAGCCGATTTACCTTTACTCTAGTCTCCATGCTATGCTAGCTATTACCCGCTCAATGGTGTTTTTTGCCCCCGACGGCACCTTCCAGGCAGCACAGCCTAAAAGGCACTACCTTTACTCTATTCCTAACCTTAACCCCCTCAACCCTCATCCTACCCCTACTGTAAACTGAGGGGAGTAGTGCCTTGAAGGCAGCGCTGCCTGGAAGGCACCATTGAGGGCATAGAATACCAAAGACCCTATTACCCCCTTTCCTCTCATCTCTCTCTCACACACACATTTTAACTGGTTAGCATCTCCTTCTATCCAAAGCCTCTCATCTCTCTCTCTCTCTCTCACACACACACACACACACACACACACACACACACACACACACACACACACACACACACACACACACACACACACACACACACACACACACACACACACACACACACACACACACACACACACACACACACACACTCTGGGTAGCATCTCCTTCTATCCAGTCTCCAGATTAACCAGTAGCCCTGCTGGCCAGTTTGAGTCTGTTGGGAAACCAACACACTGATATACAGCAACAGCACAAATAGCCCCGTAAACACACACACACACACACACACACACACACACACACAAACCCACCAATATACAGCAACAGCAAACAGCCTCGTAAACAGCCCACTGGAGCAGGCCCCTGTTATGCAAGCTTACAGGAACACACACTCCCACTCTATAGCATGCCCTGCCTGGGCTGAGGGTGTGTGCTGTGTGTGTCAGGAATCTAGAGGAATGGGGCTGAGGGGTGAAGTGGTGTGTGTGTGCGTGTGTGTGTGTGTGTGTGTGTGGATACTCACCATGTATCTCTTCGTTTATTTTGACAGAGATGGCAGGTGCAGCAAAAGCAAAGCAGCTGCAATATCAGTCTCTGGCCGCAGTCCCTGAGACACAGACACACACACACACACACACACAAATCAGCTGTGAGACCAGAGTCATCTGATCATCTGATGCAAGCACTCAGGCCACCACACGCGGTGCAGGCCGAATAACCAGACTGAACTCAGACCTTTCAGCGCACCCACAATGAACTCTGGAATCAGAACTCTTCAGCGCTCCCACAATGAACTCTGGAATCAGAACCTTTCAGCGCTCCCACAATACGTTAGACCGGCACATCCGGGAACTTGACTCGCGACGAACGTTCCCGCCCCTTTTTGGGGGAAACAAACTACGTCTCCCATTAACTCCAATGCAAATTAGGCTCAATAAACGTAATTCGTACCGAAATCGTAGGGGTAAATGATAACAGAAAACATAACGAATCAATAGGACCACTCAATATATTACCACTTTGCCGGTCGTTGACCGTGAAAAATACGTTCAAAAGCTTAATTCAATCAAAGTAAAAACATGTCCCTTCGGTCTCCCGAGTAGCCTGCTAGCAGTAGCAGTGGCCAGTGTCATACCCAGACATACTCTTATCTCATTGAATCTCCAGTTAAATAACTAAATTGCTTTCCTGTATTTTTGGTCTCTTATTTTAATTGTAATGTTGTGTAGTTGACTGACAGGCTTGGATGTAAAGTATGTTCGTTAGATAATTCCAACATATGATCATTTCTGTCGTAGCCGATAGCCTAGCTGCTAGTGTTAGCCAAGTGTTAGCCTAGATTTCCGTTTTCGTTGGTCTGATTTATTTTTGGTGTAGCCTAATGTTAGGGGTTCTTAGCTTTGTGGTTGGTACACCCAACCACACAGAAACTTATCGGCATGTCTGTCTACCGCGACCACTGATCTATAAATAATAAGTTATTCGTTATAGATCAGTGACCGTGAACAACACCCGTTCACTTTGGCTTGTTTCAGGCTTGTTCTGAGGGCTTGTTTCCCCAAAAAAGGGGCGTGGCGTAAAACAACCTGCTCTGTGTGACGCGACGCCGGTCGAACGTATGAACTCTGGAATCAGAACTCTTCAGCGCACCCACAATGAACTCTGGAATCAGAACCCTTCAGCGCACCCACAATGAACTCTGGAATCAGAACTCTTCAGCGCACCCACAATGAACTCTGGAATCAGAACCTTCAGTTGATCCAGATGGAGGCCCCAGAGCCATATACAGTAGATACATGAGCCAGGTCAATAGAAATATGCATATCTGAGGCCCTGTCTACATTGAGTCAGGTCAATAGAAATACATATTGAGGCCCTATCTACATTGAGTCGTGTTGGAACAGGAAGGTGCCATCTCCAAACAGTTCCCACAAAGTCGGGAGCGTGGAATTGTCCAAAATCTCTTTGTTAATTCTGAAGCATTCAGAGTTCCTTTCACTGGAATTAAGGGACCAAGCCCAGCTCGGGGATGGCCACTTCCTGTCCCAACATGACTGTGCACCAGTGCACCAAGCAAGGTCAATAAAGACATGGATAACAGAGCTTGGTGTGGATGAACTAGAAAGAATAGAATGAATGAACTTGACTGGCCTGTACAGAGTCCCCACCTAAAAGCAGTGTGACCTCTCAGGGCTTAGTGCTCAATTAATACAGCAGGCTGTAGTTTGCTTCCATCAAACTCAAACTGCCGATATTTGGGACAGGCATCTATATGGACCTTTAATTCTCTTCAAACAAAACGTTTCCTCAGCAAAGATGGGAAATAGTATCAGACTGATCATTTAAAGCAGCATGAATGTTTACATACTAAACATTAAGCTGCCCAATAACACATGAATTCAGACCAGTTGGGTAAACCCAGCTCATCTGCCAGTGATTGGATTTGGCCCTGCAGCTCAGGCTGGAAACCTGCACATTTATCATTTATCCTCCTGCTTCCTTTCCATATTTACTGGAACCAATCACAAACTGGCTT
>NC_084995.1:45135818-45160818 GCF_963854185.1 Sardina pilchardus | reverse complement strand
GTTCTGTGTTATGTGTGAGAGAGAGTGTTCATGAATTAATCCAATTTGGAAGAATACCTACAGTACCTACATTTAGCAAGTGGCATACAGTATATCTCGACCACATCCCATCTTGTGACAGATCACTCTGTTCACTGTGTTTACTTAGTCCCCACATAATCTCTTTAAAAGAGCCATAACACTGCACCACGCACACACACACACACACACACACACACACACACACACACACACACACACTAAGCGCACACTCACGCACACACACTAATCACACTCGTGAGTTCAGCTTATAGGATTGTATGCCCTCCTATAATAACATGAAACATAAAGCCCATTTGCCCAACGTCCAATCCTGCACAGCACTACACCAACAAAACCAGCATTGATACCCAAGCAACTAATACTGTACATTATACAATAGCTCACTGTATGCTATTGATACCCAAGCAGCTAATACTGTACATTATACAATAGCCCACTTTATGCTACTGCTAGCTGAGCAACGACAATATAGCCCACTGCTATTGATACCCAACTACACAATATAGCCCACTGCTATTGATACCCAACTACACAATATAGCCCACTGCTATTGATCCCCAACTACACAATACAGCCCACTGCTATTGATACCCAACTACACAATATAGCCCACTGCTATTGATCCCCAACTACACAATACAGCCCACTGCTATTGATACCCAACTACACAATACTACTATTGATACCCAACTACACAATATAGCCCACTGCTATTGATCCCCAACTACACAATACAGCCCACTGCTATTGATACCCAACTACACAATATAGCCCACTGCTATTGATCCCCAACTACACAATACAGCCCACTGCTATTGATACCAAACTACACAATACAGCCCACTGCTATTGATACCCAACTACACAATATAAACTACACAATATAGCCCACTGTATACTATTGATACCCAACTACACAATACAGCCCACTGCTATTGATACCCAACTACACAATATAGCCCACTGCTATTGATACCCAACTACACAATACTACTATTGATACCCAACTACACAATATAGCCCACTGCTATTGATCCCCAACTACACAATACAGCCCACTGCTATTGATACCAAACTACACAATACAGCCCACTGCTATTGATACCCAACTACACAATATAAACTACACAATATAGCCCACTGTATACTATTGATACCCAACTACACAATACAGCCCACTGCTATTGATACCCAACTACACAATACAGCCCACTGCTATTGATACCCAACTACACAATACTACTATTGATACCCAACTACACAATATAGCCCACTGCTATTGATACCCAACTACACAATATAAACTACACAATATAGCCCACTGTATACTATTGATACCCAACTACACAATATAGCCCACTGCTATTGATACCCAACTACACAATATAGCCCACTGCTATTGATCCCCAACTACACAATACAGCCCACTGCTATTGATACCAAACTACACAATACAGCCCACTGCTATTGATACCCAACTACACAATATAAACTACACAATATAGCCCACTGTATACTATTGATACCCAACTACACAATACAGCCCACTGCTATTGATACCCAACTACACAATATAGCCCACTGCTATTGATACCCAACTACACAATACAGCCCACTGCTATTGATACCCAACTACACAATACTACTATTGATACCCAACTACACAATATAGCCCACTGCTATTGATACCCAACTACACAACATAGCCCACTGCTATTGATACCCAACTACACAATATAGCCCACTGTATACTATTGATACCCAACTACACAATACAGCCCACTGCTATTGATACCCAACTACACAATATACTACTATTGATACCCAACTACACAATACAGCCCACTGCTATTGATACCCAATTACACAATATAGCCCACAGCTATTGATACCCAACTACACAATATAGCCCACTGTATACTATTGATACCCAACTACACAATACAGCCCACTGCTATTGATACCCAACTACACAATACAGCCCACTGCTATTGATACCCAACTACACAATACAGCCAACTGCTATTGATACCCAACTACACAATACTACTATTGATACCCAACTACACAATACAGCCCACTGCTATTGATACCCAACTACACAATACAGCCCACTGCTATTGATACCCAACTACACAATACAGCCCACTGCTATTGATACCCAACTACACAATACAGCCCACTGTATACTATTGATACCCAACTACACAATACAGCCCACTGCTATTGATACCCAACTACACAATACAGCCCACTGTATACTATTGATACCCAACTACACAATATAGCCCACTGCTATTGATACCTACACAATATAGCCCGCTGCTATTGATACCCAACTACACAATAGCCTATAGCCCACTGTATACTACTGATACCCAACTACACAATAGCCCACTGCTATTGATACCCAACTACACAATAGCCTATAGCCCACTGTATACTATTGATACCCAACTACACTGTATAGGCTACTACTGATACCCAACTACACAATATAGCCCACTGCTATTGATACCCAACTACACAATGTAGCCCACTGCTATTGATACCCAACTACAGAATAGCCTATAGCCCACTGTATACTATTGATACCCAACTACACAATATAGCCCACTGTATACTATTGATACCCAATTACACAATATAGCCCACTGTATACTATTGATACTCAACTACACAATACAGCCCACTGTATAGGCTACTATTGATACCCAACTACACAATATAGCCCACTGCTATTGATACCCAACTACACAACATAGCCCACTGCTATTGATACCCAACTACACAATACAGCCCACTGTATACTATTGATACCCAACTACACAATATAGCCCACTGCTATTGATACCCTACACAATATAGCCCACTGCTATTGATACCCAACTACACAATACAGCCCATTGTATACTATTGATACCCAACTACACAATATAGCCCACTGTATACTATTGATACTCAACTACAGCCCACTGTGGGAGTATGTTAGTTTACACAGTGGCGTGCACAGACTTCTTGAAGGGCAGGACAATTTCTTTCTTTAAAAAAACAACAACTATGACTTCTGGTGGGATTTGTTGAATGGACAGATTGAGATGTACAAATATGACATAATCAACATATTAAGGCATCTTGCTGTGACCAAATGGCAATCTCAACACATGATAATCAAGTCACAGCATGAACCTTGTTATTGGACTCAGGTTCCTCTTCAGATATCAGGCTTATCTTATTCAGCGCACAACAGTGGGTTTACACAACAGTGGTGGAAACCTCATGTAAGAAATGTCCTCACCTAACCAACCACGGTTGATGACACATTCCTCCATAGTTTTTCTTTCAAACTTTCAAACTAACAAAACATTGACTAGTGTACTGTCTCGTTATTGGCATTAGGTTTAAGTACATCAGTAAACTTGGGAGGAAATGATATTTTAAAAATTAAGCCTGCCTACTCCAAACAAATCACATTGGTCTAATCGAACGCATTTTCACATCACATGAAAACGGAAGACGTAAGCGTACCTTGAGATTCTTGTTTAACTCTTTGCCAATTTGCCAAACTTTCCCAAGTGTCACGTCTTAGCAAAGAAGAGTTTATTGGATGAAGTTGCTTGTTTATTCACACTTCCCAGATGAAATGGCGTCTTGATTTTTGAAGTTGTGCAGTAGCGTGAATCTCCTCCACAGGTGCAAGCAGACGGCACGCGACACAGGCATGCGACAGATGCAGGCGCGCTCACAAATTAAATGCCTCCAGCATCAGCTCGAGATGTCTCGGCACTTCCGGGTCGTCTAGACCAGAACCCTATACCAATCGTTTCGGAAAAAACCCACCTTTACCATTTTAAGCCATGAATGGACTGTTTTACAAAGTTCAGAAGTGGAAGCTGCGTGAGCTACTGCAGTTCGTTAACTATTCTTGAAAACACAGTTGGCCTGTTGTGCCAAAGTTCTAGCTTTGCATCTTAATGCAGATTTTTTTTCTCTGTCAACCGAAAATGATGTGTTTTTTAAAAAAAAAAAAAACGTTTTAGTCGAAAATTATTCATGCCATTTTGAGAGCATCCTCACTTCTCAAATGTGCACCTAGAAGCTTTGCCCAGTAGGCCTAGGCTACAGTAGGCCTACACACACATATTAACCCGAGTAGGCTACATATGCACATGTATTGATGCAGGTTAATGTGCGGTGTGTTAGGGCGGCTATGGGTAAGGACCACAAGGTACCCTGAATTTAAACGGCAGGCAAAGAGCAAAATGTCTCAAGAAGTTCCCATACTCATCGATGCTTGTGGTAAAGCAATCTTGCCAACGTTGTTAAATTAGCAAATAGATTTTGCCTAGTTGTTCATTTAGCAAATAGGTTTTGCCTAGTTGTTCATTTAGCTTTGGTCAGACTTGTCAGTTTGTGCACCCATTATTCAAATTATGACAGACATGAGAACAGCACACCATCATCACCCCATCTTCATGATCTTCCTCTTCTTCATATACAGTAAGACTACTGGCCACAGGGTTGCAATGATTAGTTTTTCAATTTTATTTTATTTTTTTACTCTGTTGTCTAAAAAATAAGACTGACGTGATTCCCAAGGCCAGCAGACAGGGAGGATGGTTTCACGTTCCCAGATGAAGACGTACAAGTACAAAAACAACTCAAAACAGACAACAATCCAAAAAAAAAACAACCCAAAACAGACAACAATCCAAAACAAACATGAGAGAACAACTCAAATAAGGCCGCGTTCAGCTTGAGAAGAACAGAGCAGAGAAAATAACACCCCAGAGGAGCTGTGGAACACACACACAACCCAGAACAGCTGAGGAACACACACACACACACACACACACACACAACCCAGGAGAGCTAAGGGACATACACACACAACCCAGAAAAGCTGAGGAAGAAAGCAATGTGATGTTATTCGCTAGGCTGCCATGTGTCATGTGATGTTGCCATGGCGCTTCACCGGCCAGGTCCCACAGCCGCAGTCCGCTCCTGAAGTCCACTCCCCAGGTCAAAGTTCAAAGGGTCATCAAGGGGTTCGCAGCAAATGCGACGGCCAATGATATCACTGGTTGTTCCAGGTCAGCCCTCTTCTCTGACCAATGAGATTTCTGTTTTTTCTCCGGAGCATACAAATCAAATGTCATGGCTTAAATACAAAATATATCATAAAATATTTAAAAAATACTGCTTTTTTATTTTGTACATTATGCAGACTGGTGAACAGTGTTCAATGATAACAAAAATAACTCTTCCCTCAGCAACACCATGTGCCTTCAACAAAATGATGAGAAGAAAAAGCTTAGAGACACACACTTACACACACACCTCTGCTTTGACATACAGACACCCTCAGGCACACATGCAAACACACGCACACACCACTGACAGATTTGTGTGTGTGTGTTTCCACAGATGGATCTTTTCCATATGTGTGTGTGCCTGTGTGTGTGACTCCTGCCTGTCCCAGGTTGAGTGATATTGCTCTGACTCTGCACACAGAACTTCTACTCTACTCCTCCTTTCATCCTCCCCTCTCTTTCTCTACCACTCTGCTCCTCCTTTCATCCCCCCTCTCTCTCTCTCCCACTCTGCTCCTCCTTTCATCCCCCCCTCTTTCTCTCCCACTCTACTCCTCCTTTCATCCCCCCCTCTCTCGCCCACTGTGCTCCTCCCTTCATCCCTTCTTCATGTGCTTTTTTTGCCCCTCCCCTCCGACCACACCCACACTGCCCGTTCTCATGACAACATTCGCCTGGCAACTCGTTAGCACTTATTGCTTCCTAAATTTAGCCAACTGAGTACAAACACCAGACCATGAGAATACAAACCAATCAGAGTGTTATTCATCAATGGGCCAACCAATCAGTGCTTGGCTGAGAGTCGTAGAAACCAATCAGAGCATTACGCAGTAACATACAAACCAATCAACTTCTCTGGTGGCCGTGTGTGTGAGAGAGGACACACGAGTGTATTCTCCGGGACCTGGCGTCAGAGGCGGTGAAGTTCTGGTCCAAAAGCTCCCCTGGCCAGAAACCTAGAACCAAACGTTCCCCTGGCCAGAGGCCTAGAACCAAACGTTCCACATGGCCAGAAACCTAGAACCAAATGTTCCCCTGGCCAGAGATCTAGAACCAAACGTTCCACATGGCCAGAGACCTGGAACCAAAAGTTCCCCTGGCCAGAGACCTAGAACCAAACATTCCCCTGGCCAAGACCTAGAACCAAACGTTTGTATACAAAGTGTTTGAAGTTGTGGTGCATGAACAGCGAAAAGGTTTCCCAAATATTTTCTACATTTTCATTTTATTCATTCGATTTTCGTTATTTTGCAATGATAATGAAGTGGCCACCGGCCAGCCATCCTGCGTCCCGTGCTGGGAGCAGCTGTCCTGGTGGGAAGCGGAGGCATGATCTAAGTACCCTGTAATTGCAATGCTACTATACATGGCCACACCCAGAGCGCACCAGCAGCCCGCACCCACACTTATGCTCCGAGGGGCGCAACGCCTGCATCCATGCCCACGCCCACCTCCACACGCCCACCTCCACACTCGCCAGTCAGCCCCGCCAACGTGCGCTCTGGGGTCAGCCCAAGGTCAGCCCAGGGTCAGCCCAGGGTCAGCCCAAGGTCAGCCCAGGGTCAGCCCAGGGTCAGCCCAAGGTCAGCCCAAGGTCAGCCCCACGACTCCTGTTCCCGCGGCAGCTCTTCAAGGGCTTCAGGAGTGTCCTGTGTGTTCAGGAGGTTCCTGTGTGTTCAGGAGTGTCCTGTGTGTTCAGGAGGTTCCTACGAGTTCTGCGTGGTTTGTGTGGCGTGACGTGGTGTGGCGTGACGTGGCGTGGCCATACAGAGTTGACAGCGTCTCGGGTGAACCCCCCCCCCCCCCGTACAGCAGGCAGACAGCTGGCATCGTGGGCACCCTGGGCACAGCAAACCCCAAAACAAACAAACAAACAAACAAACAAACAAACAAACAAACAAACAAACAAACAAAGCCAAAGTAACACCCAAAGGAAGAGAGGACAGAAAGAGACAGAGGGTCTGAGTCAGCTGTGCTGACGGCTCCCAGTCAGTGGAGGATCCAGAGGAACAGTTCTCGAGCCATTCCATTCCATTCCGTTCCGTTCGGGTTCTGCTCCTGCCCTGCACTCTGTAAGGGGGGTGGGGGTCTCGTCTGCTCAGCCGACGGGCTTCACAACACGCAGACCAGGACGATGGGTGGGGGGGGGGGGGCAGAAGCAGAGTGTTTTTGGTACATTCATATTTCCACAGAGACGTGTCCACACACAGACAAGGGCCATGAGGGTGGGGGGGCGGGTGGGGGCGGGGGGGGGTTAGGGATCCGTGCGAACAGCGTGTTCCGTGACGTCAGTGGACAGAGACGCGTCCAGGAAGGAGCGCCGCTACAGAAGCCACTCCATGCAGCGGAGTGTGTGTGTGTGTGTGTGTGTGTGTGTGTGTGTGTGTGTGTGTGTGTGTGTGTGTGTGTGTGTGTGTGTGTGTGTACAGGGTATTATGGGATGTTTGGGGTCGGTGGGGTGAAAATGGTTGTCATGGCAGTCAGTCAGTCGGGGAGCACTGGGTGGGCTGGGTGAGTGGGGTGAGGAGGTGGTTGCTAGCGCGGGTTGCTAAGGGTCAACTCCCTTTGGCAGTGGAACAGCACTTGCAGGGACCCAGGGCCCGGGCCTGGAGCGGCTCATACACAATGCTCTCGTCGGAGTAAAAGGCCATTTCTGTGTGTGTGTGTGTGTGTGTGTGCGTGTGTGTGTGTGTCTGTCTGTTTGTGTGCTTATGCATGTCTACAAGGGTTGGATGCATGTATGTGTGTGTTTGTGCAAGTGTATGTGTCATGTTTGTGCACATATGTTTGTTTGTGTGTGTGTGTGTGTGTGTGTGTGTGTGTGTGTGTGTGTGTGTGAAGATGTACGAGTGAGTGGAGAGGTGAGCGGGTTATGAGGTGAAGGCATTCTTGCGGAGATCATGGCCAGGGCACAGTGCTGGAGGCGGGCCAGTCTGTACAGATGACCTTTGCCCTTGTGGAGAAACGACCTTGGCCTTGTGTGGAGATGACCTTGACTCTCAACGTCAGACGTCCTCTATGTGGCTCAGCTCTGTCACATCTGAAACAGACAGGAAACGCATCACTACAGACAGGAACAGGAAATGCATCGTCCATCATCATGATCATACTGTTACATCTCTAGTCCCAATACATTGTTTCATATCTGCGTTGGCTTTGGGGACGTTTACTGCATTATGCATCACAGAAATTACTGGGATTTTGGATTCGGCCAAATCTTAAATAATTCATCATAAATACAATCTTAAAAATCAAGATTTGACGCATTCGCAGCTCTATATAAGGGGGTTCTGTATTCGGAGCAGTTATACATAAGTGGGTTCCATATAAGGGGGTTCTGTGTAAGTGCAACTCTATATAAGGGGGTTCTGTATAATTGCAGTTCTATATACAGTAAGTGGGTTCTGTATAAGTGCAGCTCCATATAAGGGGGTTCTGTGTAAGTGCAGTTCTATATAAGTGCAGCTCTATATAAGTGGGTTCCATATAAGGGGGTTCTGTGTAAGTGCAGTTCTATATAAGTGCAGCTCTATATAAGTGGGTTCCATATAAGGGGGTTCTGTGTAAGTGCAGTTCTATATAAGGGGGTTCTGTGTAAGTGCAGTTCTATATAAGGGGGTTCTGTGTAAGTGCAGTTCTATATAAGGGGGTTCTGTGTAAGTGCAGTTCTATATAAGGGGGCTCTGTGTAAGTGCAGTTCTATATAAGGGGGCTCTGTGTAAGTGCAGTTCTATATAAGGGGGTTCTGTGTAAGTGCAGTTCTATATAAGGGGGCTCTGTGTAAGTGCAGTTCTATATACAGGGGTTCTATATAAGTGCAACTCTATATAAGGGGGTTCTGTGTAAGTGCAACTCTATATAAGGGGGTTCTGTGTAAGTGCAGTTCTATATACTGTAAGGGGGTTCTGTGTAAGTGCAGCTCTATATAAGTGGGTTCTATATAAGGGCGTTCTGCCTTAAATTTAAGTGACATCCCATTCTTAATCCATCTGCTGAGTCATGTCACATCTGCTGAGTCACATCACATCTGCTGAGTCACATCACATCTGCTGAGTCACATCACATCTGCTGAGTCAAATCACATCTGCTGAGTCACATCACATTTGCTGAGTCAAATCACATCTGCTGAGTCACATCACATCTGCTGAGTCACATCACATTTGCTGAGTCACATCACATCTGCTGAGTCAAATCACATCTGCTTAGTCACATCACATCTGCTTAGTCACATCACATCTGCTGAGTCACATCACATCTGCTGCTCTATGATGCTCAAATACACCCGTCATAGTCAGCTTGTTCTCTATAATATCACATCTGGTGAGTCACATCAGTGACCTGGAGCCTGTGTTGTATACTCAGCATATATTGAGCCCTCAGTAGAGGTGTCCGGTGTGCAGGTGTGTAATCTCATGAGAGGTGTATAATCTCAGTAGAGGTGTGTAATCTCAGTAGAGGCGTCTGGTGTGCAGGTGTGTAATCTCAGTAGAGGCGTGTAATCTCAATAGAGGCGTGTAATCTCAGTAGAGGTGTGTAATATCAATAGAGGAGTGTAATCTCAGTGGAGGCGTCTGGTGTGCAGGTGTGTAATCTCAGTAGAGGCGTGTAATCTCAATAGAGGCGTGTAATCTCAGTAGAGGTGTGTAATATCAATAGAGGAGTGTAATCTCAGTAGAGGTGTGTAATCTCAGTGGAGGCGTCTGGTGTGCAGGTGTGTAATCTCAGTAGAGGTGTGTAATCTCAGTAGAGGTGTGTAATCTCAGTAGAGGCGTCTGGTGTGCAGGTGTGTAATCTCAGTACAGGTGTCTGGTACGAGGTGTGTAATCTCAGTAGAGGTGTGTAATATCAGTACAGGTGTGTAATCTCAGCAGAGGTGTCCGGTGTGCAGGTGTGTAATCTCAGTAGAGGCGTGTAATCTCAGTAGAGGTGTGTAATCTCAGTGGAGGCGTCTGGTGTGCAGGTGTGTAATCTCAGTACAGGTGTGTAATCTCAGTAGAGGTGTGTAATCTCAGTAGAGGCGTGTAATCTCAGTACAGGTGTGTAATCTCAGTAGAGGCGTCTGGTGTGCAGGTGTGTAATCTCAGTAGAGGTGTCTGGTGTGCAGGTGTGTAATCTCAGTAGAGGCGTCTGGTGTGCAGGTGTGTAATCTCAGTAGAGGTGTGTAATCTCAGTAGAGGCGTCTGGTGTGCCGGTGTGTAATCTCAGTAGAGGCGTCTGGTGTGCAGGTGTGTAATCTCAGTAGAGGCGTGTAATCTCAGTACAGGTGTGTAATCTCAGTAGAGGTGTGTAATCTCAGTAGAGGCGTCTGGTGTGCAGGTGTGTTATCTCAGTAGAGGTGTGTAATCTCAATAGAGGCGTCTGGTGTGCAGGTGTGTTATCTCAATAGAGGCGTATAATCTCAGTAGAGGTGTATAATCTCAGTAGAGGTGTGTAATCTCAGTAGAGGCGTCTGGTGTGCAGGTGTATAATCTCAGTAGAGGTGTATAATCTCAGTAGAGGTGTGTAATCTCAGTAGAGGCGTCTGGTGTGCAGGTGTATAATCTCAGTAGAGGTGTATAATCTCAGTAGAGGCGTCCGGTGTGCAGGTGTGTAATCTCAGTAGAGGCGTACGGATTGCAGGTGTGTAATCTCAGTCATTTCCAGATTAACATTGGACAGACAATGGGTGAAATGTGAGCACTGGCACAAATCATGGGCTTCTGAAACCAACTTGAAAGCACTCAACTCCATCTAGTGGTCAGATGTTGTAACTGTAATTTGACTGCAATATGATCTCCCTTTATATTATCTCCAAATCCTGAAAATGTGACTTAGCAAAAGCAAATTACATAATATCATTCATGATATCATAACACTAGAGAAACATGTATTGCTTTCACTCAATTCCCTGTTTACTGTGAGAGTGTGTGAATCTCTCTCTCTCTCTCTCTGTGTGTAACCCTGTGTGTGTGTGTGTGTGTGTGTGTGTGTGTGTGTGAATATCTCTCTCTTTCTCTGTGTGTAACCCTGTGTGTGTGTGTGTGTGTGTGTGTGTGTGTGTGTGTGTGTGTGTGTGAATCTCTCTCTCTCTCTCTGTGTGTGTGTGCCCCTATGTGTGTGTGTCTGTATGAATCTCTCTCTGCGCGTCCCTGTGTGTGTTATTGAGCTATGGCCTATGGTGAGAGGTGTGTGTGTCATCAGGGTGCCTCTGGTGGGGGCCTGTCCCGGGGGCGGTGGTGGCCTGTGTGGGTGTGTGTGGGTGTGTGTGTGTGTCGTGTGTGTGTGTGAGTGTCTATGTGTGTTACCTACGGGAGAGGTGTGTGTGTACTGGGGCGGTGGGGGCCTGTGTGTGTGTATGTGTGTGTGTGTGTGTGTGTGTGTGTGTGTGTGTGGTGTCTGTGTGTGTGTGTATGTGTGAGTGTGTGTGTGTGTGTTACCTGCAGGAGAGGTGGCGGGGGCCTGTGTGCGTGATGTGTGGTGTCTGTGTGTGTGTGTGTGTGGTGTGTGTGTGTGTGTGTGTGTGTGTGTGTGTGTTACCTGCAGGAGAGGCGGCGGGGGCCTGTGTGTGTGGTGTCTGTGTGTGTGGTGTGTGTGTGTGTGGTGTGTGTGTGTGTGGTGTGTGTGTGTGTGTGTGTGTGTGTGTGTGTGTTACCTGCAGGAGAGGCAGCGGGGGCCTGTGTGCGTGATGTGTGGTGTCTGTGTGTGTGTGTGTGTGTGTGTGTGTGTTACCTGCAGGAGAGGCGACGGGGGCCTGTGTGTGTGGTGTCTGTGTGTGTGGTGTGTGTGGTGTGTGTGTGTGTGTGTTACCTGCAGGAGAGGTGTGTGTGTCCTGGGGCGGGGGGGGGCTCGTGCTGCAGAGGCTGAGGCGTCTGATGCGTGACACTGAGTCCACCTCCTTCATGCGGGCTATCCTTTCCTTAGCAACCCGCCCCGGTGACGAGGCCAGCCTCTCCTGCAGCGCCTCAATTCTCTGAGACGGGACACGCCCCCTCCGCTCTGGGCCGGCCCCCTCCTGTGCATCTGTGGCACAGTCCCGCCCCTCGTTCAACTTTCCAGCCCCTTCATTGGCCAGCACATGCTGTCCATCATCTTTCAGGCCACTCCCATCCTCTGTGCTTGGCCCCTTCCCTCCCACCACCCCCCCCTCCCTCTCATGTCCTACATTCTCTTGACCCCTCACCCCCCTCCTGTCATCGTCCAATCCCCACCTCTCGCCGCCACCCCACACCCCCCGCCGCCACTCTGCGTCCAGCGAACGCCTCTCTCTGGCCCCTCCCATCTCCTCTTCAAAGTCCCGCCTCTCCCAGTCGGGGCCCAATGAGAGTCGACGGCTGTGATTGGGCGGCACGGACAGAGGAAGTCTGTCAGGAGGGAACTCCTGCAGGAGGGCGGGATCTAGCCCAGGGTAGGCGTGCATTGTAGCCGCGGCAACGCAGGGCTCCCGCCGCATCCGGGCCGGCTCCGGCTCACGCCCGTCGTCTTCCGCACCGCCGCCGGAAGACCCAGCCTCCACCGGGCCCGGTTCTGCTGGAGGGAAGCCGCTCCGGTTCTGCTCGTCCGGTACCGGGTCTCTCTGGGCCGGCAGCTCTGCGCGCGCGTCCAGGCCGATGGTCTGAGTGGCTTGTGCTGCCGTGGGCTCGTCCTCCCCCGGCGCTGGTTCTGGTGCTGGTTCTGGTGCTGGTTCTGGGCCGGGCCGCAGGTGGGCCGCACCTGGGGGCTCCGTGCCGGCGCCGGCGCTCTGCTCTCCTGTGATGAGCGTCTCCAGGTGCTTCTCCGCCAGAGACAGCTGCGCCTGCCAATCAGGAGGCACCGCCGCCACGACCACCTCACGCTCGCCACCCAGGAAGTGACCGCCCTGCCCCACCGTTGCCATAGCGAACCCAGAGCCCTGGTCGTCCCTGGCGGCGGCGGCGGCGGTGGTGGCGTTGGCCATCTGCTCCAGCCTCAGCCTCTCCACCTCCATCTGGCAGTAGCAGCACTCCTCTCGCGCCACAGCGCCTCCTACTGGCCCCGCTGGGCCCTCCGCCCCACCACCACCACCACCACCACCACCACCACCGGGCACCTTGGGCTTGACCGCCGGCGGCCCCTGGCCTGAGTCGCGGCCCTGCTGGAGGGACTGGCAGATGTGTTCGTAGTCGGGGGGGCTGGTGAGGGTGGAGGCGTCCTGCATGGGCTGCCGGTCGGCCCAGGGCACCTCTGCCGCTGCGCCGCTGAGGGCAGCCACAGGGGGGTGCTGTTGTGCACTCGTGCTCGGAGCCTCGTCTTTGGGCGGGCTGTCCTTCGACGGCGGGAAGTCCAGGTTGATCGTCCGTCCGTCCATGGAGCGGCGCTGGGAGAGAGCGGACACGACAGAGCGGTAGTCACGGAAACCGGTCTCGGAGCAGGACGAGGAGGAGGAGGGGCCGGCAGCGGCGCATATCTCCTCACGCAGGTGCTTGCTGAAGCTCACGCTCTTGCCGGTGGACGGCCGGGAGAAGGCGCTCTTCACCTCCCGGTACTCCGGGTCACCGCCCAGCACCGCGCCCGCCCAGCTCTCCAGCCCGGCCCGCAGGCTGCCCCCGCCGCCGGGCTTGGGCCCCACCATGGGCTCGCTGGACGCCAGCTTGGCCTTGATGCGGTCGGGGATCTGCATGGAGGAGCCGTGGTGCATGTTGCCCAGCGCGGACATGCTGTTGCTGGCCAGACTCGGCGGCAGGGTGACCAGGTTGTTGGACAGCGCGGACATGCTGTTGCTGGCCAGACTCGGCAGGGTGACCAGGTTGTTGCTGGCAGTGCTGAGCTCCAGGATGTCCTTGTAGGCCTCGTTGAGGTCCTCGATGCACTGGTCCATGCTGGGCCGCTTGCCTGCCGCCTGCTCCTGCGCCGCCTCCTTGTGGATGCTCTCCAGCTCCTCGATCGCGTCGCCCGGGCGGCGGCTCACGGGCTTCAGCAGGAACTGGCCAAACGCCTCCGAGGGGGCCGGACCGGACTTGGAGGGAGCGTCTCCCTGCGAGGGCAGCATGATGGCGGCCGGGGGCCCTCCTGGCGGGGGGGTGGGCGTGGTCTGAGCCGGCGGCTGGTTGGGGGGTGGGGGTGGAGGGTGGGGCGGGGGGTGCAGCGGAGCCTTGTGTCCAGAGCCTGTGCTCTTGCTGAAGGTGCCTGTGCGGGAGAAGGCGCTGTTGCTGGAGGGTTTGAGGCGCTTCTGGCCTTTCATCGGGTACCCAAAGGGGGTCCCACTACCTCCTCCACCACCCCCTCCACCCCCTCCACCACCACCTCCACCACCACCGGCTCCACCACCGCCTCCGCTGCTGCTCTCTGCTCCTGCTCCTGCGTCAGGAGGGGGGCACTCTGGGCCTGATGCCCCTGATGCCCCGCTGGTGACTCCAGGAGCTCCAGTAGGGGGCGCAGTGGGTGCTGCAGGCTGTTGTGCTTCCGTGTTGTTGGGGGGCCCTGGAGCAGTGGTGGTGGTGGTGGTGGTGGGGGGAGCAGCAGTGGTGCCGGTGGCCGCTGGCGCGCTCTTGGCGGGCTCTGGGCTCGTCTGCGTCTCCTGGTCACGGTACTGGTCCCCCGGCCAGGCTCCCGAGTACCGGCGCAGTGCATCGTGGGGGTTGGGCTTGCTGGGCCGGGAGTCGCGGCGGCGGTGGTGGTGGTGGTGCGGCCGCCGCGTGGACGACACGCGGCTGCTGGACACACTGCTGCTGCTCATGCCGGTCAGCGCCTGCAGCTCCAGGTCCGTGGAGGTGGTGGATGTGCTCTTCAGGCTCTGGTTGGGCCCAGAGCTCAGCGTGTTGCTCTTCTCGCTGGGGGTGCTGGGGGGCGGGGGGGGCACTCGCACGGGGGAACCCTCGTCCGCCGGCAGCAGCTTCTCCTCGTCGTTGTTGTTCTGGTCCCGAGACGCCGCGTCCGCGTGGGACTGCGACAGCACGGCAGGCACGGACACCAGGCAGAAGATGGTCTCGTTCAGCTTCCTCTTCATGCTCTTGGGCTTCTCTGGCGGCGCTGGTGGCGGCGGAGGCGGGGGTTCGGGGGGTGGGTCGGGTCTCTTCATGTGGGACAGGCTCTCTGACGAGCCTTTGTCTGGAGGAGGCTTGGGAGCCTTGCCCTGCTGCTCTATCACGCTCACATCCATTCGTTTCGGCGGTTCGGCGGGTCTCTCGATTGGCGGCGGCGGCCTTTTAGGCAGCTCCGGTGGCCTGTCGGGCCGCTTCGGCGGTTCCGGTAACTTGTCAGGCCGTTTGGGCGGCTCAGGCGGTCGCTCAGCCCTGGCCGGCTGCGGGGGTCGGGGGGGGAAGGGGGCGTGGAACTTGGGGGCGCTCTGCTCCACTGCTACAGCCTCGCTGGGCTTGGCCGCCGTGCCCCACTGCCAGCGGCTGGCGGCGTGGTCCTGGTCGCTGGGCGCCGGTTTGTGGCTGGCATCGGTGCTGATGCTGGCGCCCTGTGCAGGGAGGAAGGCACTACTGTCATGTGTGGATTGTCCTACAGCCGCAGCAGGAGTGGGAAGGTCTCGCGTGTGCGCGTGGTGCCGCATCTTCTCCGGGTCCGGTAGCGCAACAGCGCTGCTGGCGCTAGCAGAAATGTGCCTGATGCGCAGGTCGTCGAAGGGAAGGTACTGGACCAGGCCCGTCCGAGCCGGAACCGCTGGAGCCGGGGGCAACGGCTTTCGGGCCAGGGCCAAGCTCCGGTCATCCCAGCGGTCAGTCCATGTAATGGCCGGTGGCTGCCGGGAGAACCACCTGCCCATCTCGGCACTCACGGGCTCGCGCTTCCACCTGAGGTGAGCCGCGTCGGCGCGGTAGCTTATCAGACCCCTGTGGGGGGGCATCCGGCGATAGGAGGGGGGCGGGATGTACCCCGGCGGCTCCACCCCTGAGCCGTAGAGGTCGTGGGGCAGCAGGTCTGGTCTCACGTCCATCCTCAGGATCTCTGCGCTCTGCGAGAAGCAAAGGGACCGGTCTCGCAGGTCTCGGAGATCCCTGAGGGGCTCTGCGCTTTGAGACAGACACAGCGGCCGGTCTCGCAGGTCCCTCAGGGGCTCCGCGCTCTGTGAGAGACAAAGGGGCCGGTCCCGCAGGGGTTCTGAACTCTGCGACAGGCAGAGTGACCGGTCACGTAGGGGTTCTGAACTTTGGGAGAGACAAAGCGACCGGTCTCTGAGGGGTTCTGAACTTTGGGATAGACAAAGTGAACGGTCCCTAAGTGGTTCTGAACTCTGAGAGAGACAAAGTGAACGGTCTCTGAAAGGCTCTGAGCTTTGGGAGAAACAGAGTGAACGGTCCCGAAGCAGTTCTGAACTCTGTGACAGGCAGAGGGACCGGTCTCTTACGGGATCTGAACTCTGTGACAGGCAGAGGGACCGGTCTCTGACGGGATCTGAACTTTGTGACAGACAAAGGGACCGGTCTCTTACGGGATCTGAACTTTGTGACAGACAAAGGGATCGGTCTCTTACGGGTTCTGAACTTTGTGACAGACAAAGGGACCGGTCTCTTACAGGTTCTGAACTTTGTGACAGACAAAGGGATCGGTCTCTGAGGAGTTCTGAACTCTGCGACAGGCAGAGGGACCGGTCTCTGAGAGGCTCTATATTCTGGGGGTAAGCAAGCGGCCGGTCCCTGTGTTTGGCCACGGGCTCAGAGGACAGGGTCTCCCAGCTGCCCCGGCTCTGCTGGTGGGTCTCGTAAGACGGGGGCTTCACAGGCCGGCTGAACCGAGGCTTTGGTACGACTGCAGTGCTCCCATGACCTTGGAAGTGACTCTGACCTTGAAACTGCCCTTGAATTTGACCTTGGCTCTGCATTTGACCCTGACTTTGCCCTTGAACTGGACCTTGAAAAGCCCACCGCTCGGCACCACTGGCCCAGTCCCCGGGGTAACGCCCGTACAGGGCGCTGCCGTTCAGTCTCGGGGCGATGGGCAGGGCGGGGGGTCCGGTGGAGGGGGGGTCGGCATACTGCGGGTCCTCGGGCGAGAGCACGCGGGGGAGGGACTGGGATTTCTGCCGGACGACGGGCACCACAGCGCCCTCGTGTGGCCGCAGCCTCAGCTGCAGCTGCTGCTCCTGAGCCCAGCGCTCCGCCTCGCTGTCCGACATCTGCCGGCCGAGCCCCACGGCGGGGCGCCACTCCTCCGTGCCCAGGCTCTGGCACTTCCTGTCGCCGGTCACGCTCACACGCAGCGTCTCTGGCCCCGAGTCTGCCGCCGCCAACATTGCTGCGGCCACCGGCTCCCTCTGCTGCCAACTTGGAGGCTCCTCCCATCGCGCTACCGGCCTATCGGCTCGCAGCTCCTCGGGAGCAAAGCCCACGCCGGCGCGCCACAGGCCTCCGGACAGACGCAGCTCGCGCGGGTCCGTGTAGTCCAGCAGCGCACTGAAGTCCTGTCCGCGCCGCCGCCAGTACGACACGTCCCGCTCCTCAGGGTGCTCCGAGAACGTCAGGCTAGGTGCGTCGTAGAACCTGCAGAACCACAGAGACGCACATTAGAACATCAGGACATAAGCACATTAGAACGTCAGGCTAGGTGCATTGTAGAACCTGCAGAACCACAGAGACGCACATTAGAACATCAGGACATGAGCACATTAGAACGTCAGGCTAGGTGCATCGTAGAACCTGCAACCACAGAGGCGCACATTAGAACATCAGGACATAAGCACATTAGAACGTCAGGCTAGATGCATCGTAGAACCTGCACACAGAGACGCACATTAGAACGTCAGGCTAGGTGCATCGTAGAACCTGCACACAGAGACACACATTAGAACGTCAGGCTAGGTGCATCGTAGAACCTGCAACCACAGAGACGCACATTAGAACGTCAGGCTAGGTGCATCGTAGAACCTGCAACCACAGAGACGCACATTAGAACATCAGGACATAAGCACATTAGAACCTGCACACAGAGACGCACATTAGAACATCAGGACATAAGCACATTAGAACCTGCACACAGAGTCACTGGCATCTGCAAAAACAAAAAGCAACCGGCAACAACCTACACACACAACAACAGACATTATTTTGTCACACAAACAACAATCATTATTTCATAGTGAATACAAGATGTCAGATGGCAAAAAGATTGGAAGGGACCGATCAACAATTTTCTGACATACAATATGTTATATGCCCCTCGGAAATGTGGTACAGCAGAAGTGGGAAGTGGGAAGTGGGAAAAGGGAACAGGTAAAGTACCAGAGCCTCAAAACACTTGGTTGCATTATTACAGTGCTTCATTAAATGTACCCAATTACCCTTCTCCATAATGAGTAGCACTATAACCATGCCTATAACATATAGCAGAATATATTTTTAATTATTTTTTTAAATGACTTCAAAGCTGCAGGTGTGCTATGGTGTCTGGGCTTAACGGGTATGTTTACCATTGCTGTAACCATCTATAGGGTCTGGTCTGATATGTGCCGCCTGCCAAACAACTTTCTAACGTTAGTCTGCTAGCTTCCAGAAGCTAGTAGTGTGAACCAAAGATTCTAAAGTTCTACACTCATCCTTAAAAGATGCGTTCAATCCAAAGTCATGTCAGACCAATCTTTTTTTTCTAGGAATGGAAAAATATTTTTATAGAAATCAAATTTTTTACAACTTTTTGTGCGACACAACACAATGGGTTTCCATAAATCTGAAGTCAAACACATATTATCACGCTTGTCTTCCTCATGATGGATCTGTGCTGACAGAAGCTCAACAGCGCCCCCTTCGCCCCATTTACTGTAAACCAATGTTAAACTGTGGCCAGATAATGAACTGCAACTAGTCTTTGAGTTACAGTAATAGAACGTAATGAATGAAATTCCAGTTCGGGAAAAAAAAAACCAAAAAAACCCCACATATTAATTATACACATACACATATCCAACATTTACACACAAACAGACACAAACACACACTGTCTCTAGGAACAATGGTAATGGCAGTCCTCTCTCAAAGCAACACAAACACACACACACACACACACAGTCTCTAGATGGTGATGGCAGCCCTCTCAGAGCAACACACACACACAGAGACACAAACACACACACACACACACACACACACACAGACACACACACACACACACACACACTGTCTCTGTTATTCTCTCTCATTTTCTCTCTCTCACTCACAAACACTACACATACACAAACATCAACGCAGACTGCACAGATAAGCATGTTTCATGCAACACACACAAACACACACACACACACACACACACAGCAGCCTAATATGATTTATGCTAGTCCCAGGGTGTGGGAGAGTGTGTGTGTGTGTGTGTGCGTGTGATTCCCGTACCCTGGTCCCAGGGTGTGGTGGGTGTTGCAGTTTTATAATTCTATGTAAATAAATATGGCTAACGGCTGCATTTATAGTGCTTTCTACTCCTCTGGGCACTCAAAGCGCTTAACAGAGTAATGCATTCCCACACACACACACACACACACACACACACACACACACACACACACACACACACACACACACAGAGTAATGCCTCATTCACACACACATACACACACACACACACACAAAGAGTAATGCCTCATTCACACACACACACACACACACACACACAAACACACACACACACACACACACACACACATACACACACACACACACACACACACACACACACACAGAGTAATGCCTCATTCACACACACACACACACACACACACACACACACACACACACCACTCCACTACCCTCTACCACCCTGTACTACCCCCCACTACCCTGTACTACCCCCCACTACGCCCCACCACCCTCTACCACCCTCTACTACCCTACCACCCTCTACTACCCTCCACTACCCCCCACCACCCTCTACTACCCCCCACTACCCCCCACCACCCTCTACCACCCTCTACTATCCTCTACTACCCTATACCACCCTCTACTACCCCCCACCACCCTCTACTACCCTCTACTACCCCCCACTACCCTCTACTACCCCCCACCACCCTCTACTACCCTATACTACCCCCCACCATAGATAAGATAGGAGTTGATCTGCATATTTATGCAGCTGTGTGTGCTGCATGTCTCCCAAATTCCATAAAAATAGAAAAAAAGACATCAAAAGTTCCAAAGCTCACCCGCTGTCTGTCGCTAAGGAGTCTCCAAGGGGCTGCAGGTCGCCAAGGTAACTGATAGGCATGTCCTTCCTCCTCTGGATTTGGAGGCGTTCCACAATCTCCCCACCTTCTGCTCTCTGGATAACCCCGCCCCCTGGGGCCTCTGCTCGGCCCTCGGCCCCGCCTTCCATCCCCACGCCGTTGTAGGCTCCGCCTCCCCCAGGTCGGGGGTCGTTGTCACGGCGCAGGTTGCCATGGCGCTGTTTGTTGTTGTCCAGAGGTGCTGAGGAGGAGGAGGGGGGGGCTGTGGCGTGGGGGGGTGGGGGCGCAGGGGGACAGGTCCGAGAGAGTTTGTAGCCATGGGAGATGAGCAGGTCCTCCACACTGTACATGGTGTGTGTGTGTGGACGTGAGTGTGAGTGTGTGTGTGTGTGTGTGTGTGTGTGTGTGTGAGTGTAGTCAAACTTCTGGAAGTGTCAAACACAGTGTACAAATTTGTATGTATGTGATTATCAGTACAGTGTGGTAAAATTCAGTATCTGTGGATATCTATGTGTGTGTGTGTGTGTGTGTGTAGTGTGTGTGTGTGTGTGTGTGTGTAAGTGCACGTGTGTGTCCTTATGTGCTGCACTGATGGAGGCAGGCTGTATGCTTTTCAGCAAAGGCCATCACTGCAGGAGAGAGAGAGAGGAAGATAGAGAGAGGAAGAGGAAGAGAGAGAGAGAGGAAGAGAGAGAGGAAGAGGAAGAGAGGGGGAGAGAGAGGAAGAGAGAGAGGAAGAGAGGGGAGAGGGGGAGAGAGGAAGAGAGAGGGAGAGAGAGGCCAAGAAAGAGAGAGGAAGAGAGGGGAGAGAGAGGAAGAGAGAGAGAGAGAGAGGAAGAGAGAGAGGGAGACATAGCAAGAGAGAGGGAGGTTAGTATTCTGTAGGTCAAGGGAAAATGCAGGTAGTTGATGTCATCACTAACAGTAGGGGTGTTGTCTAGTTGTCATAGTGTCACTAAGAACAGTAGGGATGTTGTCTAGTTGCCATGGTGTCACTAAGAACAGTAGGGATGTTGTCTAGTTGTCATGGTGTCACTAAGAACAGTAGGGATGTTGCCTAGTTGTCATGGTGTCACTAAGAACAGTTGGGATGTTGTCTAGTTGTCATGGTGTCACTAAGAACAGTAGGGATGGTGTCTAGTTGTCATGGTGTCACTAATAACTGTATAGTTGTCACTAGTCATGGAAGGATGCCTGTTGTCTAGTTGTCTAGTCCTGTAGGACTTGTTGTGGCACATGCTATGAGACTCACACCAGCATCTGTAGAAACACACACAACTGACACTTCAAAAATGTAGATAGACACAAAAAGATACACCCTGCTCTCATAAAAGCATACATAACAAATGCCTGAAACACCTCAAAATACACGCAGGAAAGCACACACACACGCACACACGCACACACACACATACAAACACACACACACACACACACACACACACACACACACACACACACACACACACACACACACACACACACACACACACACACACACACACACACACACACACCTTAAAATACATGAACACACACAGACGCACCTTAAAATACATTGACATATTCAAAGACACACACACACACACATACACACGCACACACCTTAAAATACATCAACACCCACAAACAGACGCATCTTGAAACACCGTGACATATTCAAAGACACACACACTCACACACCCCTAAACACAAACTTCAAACACTACTAAACTAGTGGTCTTTCAGGCATCACTCAAACATCCATTTATGAGAATTACACAAACACACACACACACACACACACACACACACACACACACACACACACACTCAAATACACCCAATGGGACACACACACACAAACACACTCTTCTCATGGCAAAGACAGGGAAGCCAGACTAAATGGACTGGATATAATCATCCTATGACCCTGCCCTAGCCCTTGTCCAGTTCACTTCCTGTCCCGATAGGAATCTGGTCTAGTTCACTTCCTGTCCCAATAGGAATCTGGTGCAGTTCACTTCCAGTCCCGATAGGAATCTGGTCTCATTCACTTCTGATAGGAATCTGCTCTAGTTCACTTCCTGTCCCAATAGGAATCTGGTCCAGTTCACTTCCTGTCCCAATAGGAATCTGGTCCAGTTCACTTCCTGCTCTGATAGGATTCTGGTCTCGTTCACTTCCTGTCTTGTTATGAATCTGGGGTGTGTTTCCCAAAAGCATAGTAGCATATTCCATGGCAGCGTCACTGCCAAGTGTGAGTGGACTGTATTTGAGTCACAAGTAAATGATACAGAAATGCAGTGTTGATATGTCATATTGCGGTCACATTTTAGAAAGAGCTAACAAATATGCTCTCATTTCTTAATTCTCCAAAATTGAAAACATAATATGTGACAATATTGTTTGACACAACAGTGTTTGTGCATGCGCAACTCAAATCTACCGACACTATTGCTATCATAGTTAGGAACTTCACTTCCTGCTCTGATAGGAATCTGGTCTAGTTCACTTCCTGTTCTGATAAGAATCTGGTCCGTCCCATCCAGTGGTCAGTGCAAAGCTAACGTCACCTTGACCTGACCTTCACCTGTCTCTGACCTTCACCTGTCTCTGACCTTCACCTGTCTCTGACCCCACCTCTCTATGACCTTGACACTGCATCTTAGCAACTGCACACACACGCACACACACACACACACACACACACACACACACACACCGAGGATAGCACAGTTATATACACAAACACACACACACAGAGAGAGACAGAGGACAGCACAGTTACACACTAACACACACACACACACACACACACACACACACACACATAGGCCAATCCAATTACAACCATCCAGTGTTTTGCAGCGATTCCCATGGTAGAGGCAGGGAACAGGTTCACGTGTCACCCCCACATTATAAACACACATGCTACAAGCATCCTGCAGTCACTATGGCTACCCAGCTCCCACGGGCAGGAAGAGTCACTATGGCTACCCAGGAAGAGTCACTATGGCTACCCAGCATCACAGGCAGGAAGAGTCACTATGGCTACCCAGGAAGTCACTATGGCTACTCAGGAAGAGTCACTATGGCTACCCAGCATCACAGGCAGGAGGAGTCACTATGGCTACCCAGGAAGAGTCACTATGGCTACCCAGCATCACAGGCAGGAAGAGTCACTATGGCTACCCAGCATCACAGGCAGGAAGAGTCACAATGGCTACCCAGGAAGAGTCACTATGGCTACCCAGCATCACAGGCAGGAAGAGTCACTATGGCTACCCAGGAAGAGTCACTATGGCTACCCAGCATCACAGGCAGGAAGAGTCACTTTGGCTACCCAGGAAGAGTCACTATGGTTACCCAGCATCACAGGCAGGAAGAGTCACTATGGCTACCCAGCATCACAGGCAGGAAGAGTCACTATGGCTACCCAGGAAGAGTCACTATGGCTACCCAGCATCACAGGCAGGAAGAGTCACTATGGCTACCCAGCATCACAGGCAGGGAGAGTCACAATGGCTACCCAGCATCACAGGCAGGAAGAGTCACTATGGCTACCCAGCATCACAGGCAGGAAGAGTCACTATGGCTACTCAGCATCACAGGCAGGAAGATGTGCTGCCCATCAGAAGCAACTGCAACAGCTCTGTTGAGAACACCACAGTACCATATTACAAAGACGCCTAGAACTGTCTTCATTTTACCTGGGTAACAAAGCAATATCACACACACACACACACACACACACACACACACACACACACACACCAAAACATCCAACATGTAAACATCTAAAACATATGCATACCTATTTAAATACATACCACACTGATTACACACACACACACGCACACACACACCAAATCAGAGATGTCAACATGTAAACATCCAGACGCATAGGCCTACCTATTTATACAAATACAACCCGTCATGAAGTTGACACATATACCACTTATGCACGCGCGCGCGCGCGCGCACACACACACACACACACACACACACACACACACACACACACACACACACACACACACACACACACACACACACACAGTATTTGTCTGTTGCCTGGTGACTATAACGGTAACCCTGAATTGTCACGGGGCCCTGACTACCGATTCTGCTACGCGGGCCTCGCGCCACACCGAGCCCTGGGCACGCTCGGTCCCGGAGCTACACACAGGTGACTTCCGGCGGCCACGCGTCAACACCTTGACCAGCGCAGAGCAACCCACTACCCGTTACCCGGTGGCTCGCTCGCCAGGGTGTCGGAGAACCGGCAGCAATAGCGACCGACAGACGTTAAGCGTGTCACCTCGCGTATCCGCGAGAGAACTTGAACGAAAACACCAGGCGCTCGCTCCACCCACCCCAGTGCTGCTTGCGACTCCTCTTGACAGCAAAACTTGTGAACGCCGTCGGTAATGCCCCCCGCGAGGATCTTGCCCGTGGTGTGTGGATGCGTTTTCCGCGTCGCTTCCTTCTTCGCTCCGCGTCCACACACACCTGACCCGCTCAGCGCCGCAGATCCATAAACATGTCAGTCGAGCCAAGGCAGCACACACACACACACACCGAGCCAAGGCAGCACACACACACACACACCGAGCCGAGGCAGCGGCGGGCCAACCGGAGGTGCGTTCGGCGCGTGCTATGACCTACAGTAGCAGCAGCAGGAGCGCGCGAGCAGGCTGGCATCGCGGTGCTGCAGTGCTTAAGCAACACTACACATAAAATAGGCCGTTCGGTACCGACGATCTTTTAAAGTCCGCGGAGAGAAGACGCCGGTAGA
>NC_084995.1:45120818-45125818 GCF_963854185.1 Sardina pilchardus | reverse complement strand
TTATAGTTTCGTTTCGTTTTGCAACAAGGTTTTGCCTGTCATCTATCGCGATTTCGCACGTCTAATGCATTGCTGTGACGACACGATCCATTAAAATCCCCATAGAGGCTCGGCCTCACTGGACTTCGATGGCACTACGGAGTGGGCTGGTCTTAGTGCAGGAAAAGCTAGATTAATATTGGATAAACGCCGCAAAATCGTCATATCCAGGGAAGCCCGGCCTCTCTGGGGGTGAATGGGACAGTGGGATGGCTCGGATGCCGAGCTTCTGTATGATGATTGGAGGAACCGTCATTTTTTTTGATTGACAAGCATATTTCGCGATTGCACAGGAAGTTTCAACAGAGACGGGCTCTGGTTTCAGGGATGCGTGAAAGTTACGGAACCTTACAGGGTTGGCAGGTGAACTAGAGGCAAGGCTCAAATTTTTCAAATTCTATTGCATGTTGTACACAACATATCCTATCAATAAAACCGTAATGTGGAGTTACAGAGTTCGTGATTTGCATTTGTTTCAGTTGTGTATTTAGGCTAAGTTGTAGGCTAGCCACATAGCTCGCTATAATAGGCTAACTGTGTTGCTTGGCTAAATTGCTAATGTTTACTTGAATTTTATAAGCTATTTGATAGCATTCCCCACCATGGGAGATTCCAAATAAAACAGCAAGGCATATGAACGTAGAATAGTCACGCACTATAACTCTAGTAGGCTACCAAATAGCATATTTAACCCCCCAAAATGAACTGGTAAAATGTAAGCTTAGTTCTAATCTAACCAAGCCAGCTGCAATGTCTATCCTACTGTATCTGACGGATTCGTCTATAGGCTACTGTTTGGTCTATTTTGTTTTAGGATATATCCCCCCCTCCCCCCTAATAACAATATAGCAGCAATAATATAAATTTAATAGTTGACCATTTTTATCAGAGCTTCCCCTATTCCAAAGAGCAGCAATATATATATATATATATATATATATATATATATATATATATGTATATATATATATATATATATATATACTGTATATAGTGGGGGGGGGGGTCATTTTTGGCAGGTCGCGTGGTTGCGAATTGCTCACAGCGGTAAAACCTGCGCTCAGAAAAAAAATGTTTTGCTCAGTGCTGAAAAAAATTAGAGGGAACATTGCACCCTACCCATCCTTCCTCTCCATGCCTCACGACTTAACCTGGTGTATCGGTCCACAACACCCTACCCATCCTTCCTCTCCATGCCTCATGACTCAACCTTGTGTAGTGGTCCACAACACCCTACCCATCCTTCCTCTCCATGCCTCATGACTCAACCTTGTGTAGTGGTCCACAACACCCTAACCATCCTTCCTCTCCATGCCTCATGACTATAGTGGTCCACAACACCCTACCCATCCTTCCTCTCCATGCCTCATGACTTAACCTTGTGTAGTGGTCCGCTTATGCTGTCAATATCTTGTACAACACGCCATAGCTAAAACTAAGACCGCAAAATATAATGTAGCAGGGTAGACTATTCCGAAAAACGAATATTTCCCCTTGTTCGTTTTTAAGAAGCAAACAGGTGGCCAATGAGAGAATTCAAACAGACGAGGGATCAACATGTCGCAATGCAAACACACTGTTTTTCCCAAAAACAGATTTCCCCCACAAATCCACTTTGGCTGGACTTTTCAGAAATATCAATTTTCAATTTTAGTGTAAATGAAGGACCAGACTGCATGGGAATATCTGCATTTTTTCCTGCCTCAAACCTGTTTATTTTGGGAACATCTGCATTTTTCCAGCCTCAAACTCTGTTTATTTTGAACTGAGACATTTCCCTTTGTCTGTGTCGTTCGGTTACGCAAATGAAGAATACGCCTGTGTGATTCTTTCTAAAAACTTCGGCCAGAGTGGAGATTTTGGAAAACTTCAGTTGCAAGTTGGCAAGTTTCAGGCTGAAAACACTCTCATTTGGCTGTGGTGATCATGGATGCATTCAGAGTAGACGTCACGTTTATGTTGGTGCAAACCCTTCTCGTCTGTTTGCGTTTGCAAATAGAGTTTAAAGAGAAAGAGGAAGCCGTTCCCTGCTGCTGTTGCTATGTTCAGGATTCTGATGACATGGGCGTGAGTCTACACGGGTTAGTGCACACAAGAACTTTTCTGAAAGTTGACAGTTGTACAGAATGCCATTTTGAAATGTTATTATGAAAATAGCCGGCCTCATGTAAACGTAGCCTTAGAAGCCATCTGTCTAGATTTGTTTTGTTTTTGCTACAAACAAAATCAATCGAGGCACACTCAGATGACATGGTAGACGAGGTACTATTGCTCATCTGTCCATCATAATGCAAAGCCCAAATTGATTGGTCTGAACATCTCTGGTTGTTTGGCATTGTTGCTCCTCAACGGAACAATTCCAGAATGAACTTCCCAACCTCAAATGCTGTGGGCAGAGCTAAGTTCGGCTGGTTTCTAAGTGACCTACGATCTAACAGACAACAATAAAGTGATGTACGATCACCAGACTATACTAAAGTGATGTCCGACCACCAGACTATACTAAAGTGATGATCACCAGACTACAATAAAGTGATGTACGATCACCAGACTATACTAAAGTGATGTACGATCACCAGACTATACTAAAGTGATGTACGATCTTACCAGGCTATACTAAAGTGATGTACGATCTTACCAGGCTATACTAAAGTGATGCATGATCACCAGACTATAATAAAGTGACCTACGATCTTACCAGACTATACTAAAGTGATGTACGATCACCAGACTACACTAAAGTGATGTACGATCACCAGTATATACTAAAGTGACCTACGATCTTACCAGACTATACTAAAGTGATGTACGATCACCAGACTATACTAAAGTGATGTACGATTACCAGATTATACTAAAGTGATGTACGATCTTACCAGACCATACTAAAGTGATGTACGATCACCAGACTATACTAAAGTGATGTACGATCACCAGACTATACTAAAGTGATGTATGATCACCAGTATATACTAAAGTGATGTACGATCACCAGATTATACTAAAGTGATGTACGATCTTACCAGACTATACGAAAGTGATGTACGATCTTACCAGACTACAATAAAGTGACCTTTGATCTTAACAGACTTATAAAGTGACCTGTGATCTTAACAGACTTATAAAGTGATGTACGATCTTACCAGACTATTATAAAGTGACGTATGGTCTTACCAGACTTATAAATTGATGTACAATCTTTTTTTTAAAGATTATTTTTTGGGGCTTTTTTGTGCCTTTAATTGGACAGGACAGTAGAGAGTATGACAGGAATCAAGCAGGAGAGCGAGAGGGGGTGGGATCCGGAAAGGACCACGGGGCGGGAATCGAACCCGGGTCGCCAGCGTGCGGTGCAGGTGCCCCAGCCAGTCGCGCCACGGCTGGGGCCCTTGATGTACAATCTTACAGTCGGAATTGTGCGATCATTGGTCCAAGCTGGCAAGGTAAAAACGTCCCTCCTATGTCTGCCAACTTTCGGTTTCAAACAAGTTTGCAGGGATTTATTTGCGTCAATAAAGTAGTAAATAGACCAAAAAAAGTTGAAGCCTGTTTTGTTCACGCAATGTTCAATAAGTATTCACTCATGTCTTGAGAACTATCAAACATTACCTCATTATCAGGGTCAATAAGAGGGAAGAGTCCATATTCAAATTACATTTTTAGGCTTTGGTGTAAGTTCATATTCTCTGCAATTTGTGTGTCTGTTTATTCTAGGCTTAGAGGTGATGCGCCGCATCATCAGTAATCGACGTCTCATGAAAATGATGCAATAATTATGCTCCTTCATTCCCTCCTCATTTCCTAATCAGAAGGAAGGGAGGGAGGGAGGATAGGCAAAAATAAAAATGATAAGAATCCACTGTGTACCACTGCTCTGAAATCTGAGAGTGTAGTTCAGCATGCTCACCACTAGAGGTCAGGCAAACACTGTGGCTGAGTCCTGTGACACCTTTGCACAGCGCTCATCTGTTTCATCAGCTGCAGAGCTGGTGCTGGGAAACAAAGATGGAGGATCTGGCCCGTCCGTTTACAGTCCATCACTCTGTCTCAAATGGCGCACTTCTGCACTTGAAATACTTAATTTGAGTGCGTGAGGGCACTCACACTGAAACTTCGAACAACACCAAGGGCACTGCAAGTCCCCGGATGGTGCACTCATAACAGTCAAAAAGTTGAGTGTGGAACGATGGACACTTTTCGCCCTCAACGGACGCCATCTTGGCTATACGGAAGGGGAGGGAGTGTTTTCAAACTCGTAGTAATCACAGTAGAGAAATCTGAAGCAGCAGCGGTGGACAACACACTTTACAGAGGTACAAGCAAGTTCTAACATAAACTGTTCATGTTTTTGTTTTGACACAGTACGGCCATGACACGGTCGAATAGAGGACATCAATAAAATTATATTTAAATGTTGCGATCGACATTTCCGTGAAGTGCACGGTTAGTGATATGATACCACGCTATTCTGTTAAAATGCGCACACTATGCCAGTAAGCACACAGTGCACATAGGGTGCTGAACGAAAGTGTGCTCACGGAAGTACTGGATTTGATACAGAGTGCATGACTCCCGAGTTAGCTGATTCAGCTGTCATTTCTTTCAGCTGTCTCTAGCACTAACCCCACCCTGCACTAACCCCACCCACCCTGCACTAACTACACCCATCCTGCACTAACCCCACCCACCCTGCACTAACTACACCCTGCACTAACCCCACCCTGCACTAACCCCACCCACCCTGCACTCACCCCACCCTGCACTAACCCCACCCACCCTGCACTAACCCCACCCTGCACTAACTACACCCACCCTGCACTAACCCCATCCTGCACTAACTACACCCACCCTGCACTAACCCCATCCTGCACTAACTACACCCATCCTGCACTAACCCCACCCTGCACTAACCCCATCCTGCACTAACTACACCCACCCTGCACTAACCCCACCCTGCACTA
>NC_084995.1:45103318-45113318 GCF_963854185.1 Sardina pilchardus | reverse complement strand
GGAGGAGGAGGAGGAGAGGAGAGGAGGAGAGGAGGAGGAGAGAGGAGGAGGAGAGAGGAGGAGGAGGTGGAGAGGAGGAGAGAGGAGGAGAGGAGAGGAGGAGGAGGAGGAGAGGAGGAGAGAGGAGAGAGGAGGAGGAGAGAGGAGAGGAGGAGAGAGGAGAGAGGAGGAGGAGAGAGGAGGAGGAAGAGAGGAGGAGGAGAGAGGAGGAGAGGAAGAGAGGAGGAGAGGAGGAGAGGAGGAGGAGAGAGGAGAGGAGGAGGAGGAGAGAGGAGGAGGAGGTGGAGAGGAGGAGAGAGGAGGAGAGAGGAGGAGGAGGTGGAGAGGAGGAGAGAGGAGGAGGAGGAGAGGAGAGGAGGAGGAGGAGAGAGGAAGAGGAGAGGAGGAGGAGAGGAGAGGAGGAGGAGAGGAAAGAGGGGAGAGGAGGAGGAGGAGGAGAGAGGAGGAGGAGAGAGGAGGAGGAGGAGAGAGGAGGAGGAGAGAGGAGGAGGAGGAGGAGAGAGGAGAGGAGGAGAGGAGAGGAGGAGAGAAAGAGAGGACAGAGGGGAGAGGAGGAGGAGGGGAGAAGAAAGAAGGAGGAGAGGAAAGAGGACAGGAAGAAGAGGGGTGGAGAAAGGAGGTGTGAGGGAAATAAGAAATCTGAATACGCACTCGCCACTAAAGGAATTCTAATCCGAAAACCAATGTTATGAGACACAATTTTCAATTTCAATTTAATGTCGCTTATAGAGCGCCAATACATTACACATGTCTCAAGGCGCTTTACAGAGTGTTAGACATTCAAAGAGAGCCCATGAGTAACAGGGGCAAGGAAAAACTCCCTAGAATTGGAGATACATATAGGAAGAAACCTCAGACAGACCCACGACTCAAGGGCCCAACCCATCTGCCTTGGGTCAGTTACAGTACAGTCATTTGTAGTTTGAAAGTTACAATGACAATGAAAGTTCAAATAGTCCAGTGTAGGGAATAAATTGTCCATTAGTAATCCATTAGTTATTTCTGAAGGTGATGGGTCGCTGGGATCCGAGGGCCAAAGATTCGGGCAGGGAACCACAGCAGGCGATGTTAGGGCAGTCATAGGGATGGCGAAGGCAATGGCGATGGTAGGGCAGTCAGAGGGATGTGACTTCAGGTGTGATGAGGGACAGGCACAGAGATGGTTGATGGCTGGTAATGGTTTACCTCACAGGTGAGGTATAGGGGAAAGGGAAGAGAAATAGAGTGTGTTAGTATTACTGTAAGTCATATTAAGTATTAATAAGTATATCAATGGTGATATAAATGGTTATACTATAGAGGGTTTACAAAACGCTTTTACACACCTCTTTTGTGGGGACAGGTGCGTAGGAATAGGTTACCCAGTTAAACCCGAAGAGGCATCCCGCACATCGTCCACCACGCATGCAAACATCCACCCACCCACCACGCACGCAACATCCACCCACCCACAATGCCCCCCCCAATGCCCCCCCCCCCCCAGGCGAACCCACACACCACCTCTGAACCGCGCGTCGGAGCAGCATGGCTGAGCATGGCCAGCCAGAGTCCGCCCACAGGCGGCGCCACCCATCCGCAGACACCCCCCACCACCATCCGCGAGCAGAGAGAACGGGGCCCGCGCCAGCCCCACCCCAACCACAACACCACGCGAACACACACCACGGCCCGACCAGGACACACAGTCCGATCCGCCCCGCCGCCCAGGCCCCCCGGAAGCAGCGCCCCCAGAGCAAAAGTCCAGAATGCTTCATGTCTTTGGACGTGTCATCCTGTCATCCTGTTGACAGGGTCGGGAGGCGTAGGGAGGCGATGTAGTGTAATTAAAAACGTTAAAATCATTGGACATTGGTGTAATGTAATTAAAATCGTTAAAACCATTGGACTTCCACTCTAGAAACACCACCCCAAGAAGGCCCGGACCGCGAGCCCAATCCAAATACAATGCCGCAACAGCCCTCCCCTCTGCCATCCACTCCCAGCATTCCCACCTCCCCCGTCCCCCCCATCCCACTAAATGCACAGCCGTGCACATCTGATCAGACTGCATGCCCCAGCCAGACCGCCAATATACGCCCACGCAGAGCCACTGGCGAATGGAGCCGACACGAACCCCCCCCCCCCCCCATCTACAGACGGCGACGGGAGGCCCCCCGCGGACGAGCAACGCCACCCGCGAACGGACCCCGACCGGCCCAGAGCACCCAGCCACACCACCCAGGCGCGCAGCCCAGACATGATGCGCAAGCCCACCCGGGGAAGGCCCATGACCGAAACGGCGCAAATGGACAAAAGCCCGCATGCGCAGTGAATGAACAAATGCCCGCACGCGCAACAGACAGCACGCGGGACCCTCCCCCCCAAGCTACACTATAGAGGACAGGACAGGGAGAGAAGGAAAGAGGGAGAGTTGAGAGAGACAGAGGGAGAGGGGAGAAGAGGAGTTGTACGGCATGCCACATAAGAAGTCCATGACAGCGCAATGCTAAAGCAGCATAACTAAGGCATGGTGGAGGGTGGTCAGCACCAGATCAGGTGTGGTCAGTAGCCACCATGGGATGCATGACTGGGGCACCAGTCACACAAGCCCACAGCAGAGGTGGTCCGTTCCAGTAAGACCCTGAGGTGGTTGAAGTTCCACACTGCACCATACCTAACTATAGGAAGCACTAAAGAGATATGTTTTAAGTCTAGACTTAAAAATAGGGAGGGTGTCTGCTAATCGAATTGAGGGAGGAAGATTATTCCAGAGGAGGGGTGCGCGGTAACAAAAGGCTCTGCCTCCTACTGTAGTTTTTGAAATTCTTGGAATTACAAGAAGTCCAGTATTTTGTGATCGTAAGGGTCTAGGTGGATTATATGGGACTAGAAGATCTTTAATATATTCGGGTGCTCTTCCATTTATGGCTTTGTATGTGAGAAGTAGAATTTTGAAGTCAATGCGACTTTTAACAGGCAACCAATGTAGAGATGCTAGGATGGGGGAAATATGTTCATATTTTTTGGTCCTAGTGAGTGTGCGAGCAGCTGCGTTTTGTATAAGCTGTAGGCTTTTTAGACAGGTATTATTGTAGCCGGCGTATAGCGCATTACAATAGTCTAGCCTGGAAGTGACAAAAGCGTGGATTAATTTTTCAGCGTCTGGTAAGGATAAGGACTTCCTTATCTTTGAAATGTTCCTTAAATGGAAAAATGAGGTTTTTGTGATCTGCTTTATGTGACTATTGAGTAGAAGTTCTTGATCAATTGTAACTCCTAGATTTTTAACACTTGTGGATGAGGTCAGTGAGAGATCACTATATGTAACCTGTGATGTGGATAGGATATCCCTAGTCTTCTTAGGACCTAAAACCATAACTTCTGTTTTATCTGAGTTCAATAGCAGGAAGTTATTAGTCATCCAAATTTTTATGTCTCTCAGACATGTGTTGAGTTTGGCTAACGGGGTTGGTTCATCGGGCTTTATGGAAATATATAATTGTGTATCATCTGCATAAGAATGGAAATCAATGCCATGTTTTCTAATTATAGAACCTAGAGGAAGCATATAAAGAGAAAATAATAGGGGCCCTAGTACTGAGCCTTGAGGCACTCCATATTTAACCATAGTCTGGGAGGATGGTTCATTATGGACCTGTACAAATTGTTGGCGGTTAGTAAGGTATGATCTAAACCAAGCAAGTGCAGAGTCTTTGATACCTATGGAATGTTCAAGCCTGTGGAGTAGTATGTCATGATCTATGGTGTCAAAAGCAGCACTGAGGTCAAGGAGGACTAGTATTGATGCATAGCCGTTATCAGCAGCAATAAGGAGGTCATTAAACACTTTAACTAAGGCTGATTCGGTACTGTGGTGGGCTCTAAAGCCAGATTGGTACAGAAACAACTAATTAACACAAACACACACACATCCTCACACACTCGTCACTCTCTCACGCACACACATCCTCACACACACACTCACTCACTCACACACATCCTACTACGCACTAGTAAATGTTATTCTACAAGTTATTATGCTGTTTCGTCGTTAAGCTTTGACAACACTACCTACAGTCATGCTGAAAAAAAACAATATGGAATTGAACATTGAGTTAGGAGGAGATAGGGGAGAGAACTGACCACTCCCCTGAAGAACTGACCACTCCCCTAGGAACTGACCACTCCCCTGAAGATCTGACCACTCCCCTAAGAACTGACCACTCCCCTGAAGATCTGACCACTCCCCTGAAGGATTGGCCACTCCCCTGGCAGGTCAGCAGGCACAGTGATAGACACCTGAACATAATGTCTGCATTTGATTTATTGTGGAGACTGTGTGTGTGTGCCATTCAGCCTCTCCCTTTGCCCCTTTTCCTCAATCAGTGTGTGTACATGGACATTCATATTCCGAGTATTGACTTCCTCGCCCCAAAATGTAGCCCATCCTCTTCCCTCCCGACATCTTTTCTGTCAAACAGTATGTTGTTACTTGCTATAATGCTGTGCTTCATTGTTGCAAAATACCGTGAATAATCCAATCTAACGTCATTATTGCGAATAAGGTGTTTACATTATTAACCAAGCACTGGAGGAGAACATATTTCCTAGTATAAAAACAGCTATTATAACTCCCATTTACAAATCAGGCGATAAACAGGAAGTGAGTAATTATAGGCCAATCAGCATAATTCCTGTAGTCTCAAAAGTAATGGAAAAAGTGGTGGCTGAACAATTGTTAGCTCACCTAAATTCTGAAAACCTACAACATCCTATGCAGTTTGGTTTCAGAGCAAATCATTCAACTGAAACAGCATGCTGTTATTTTATTGAAACAATTAAGTCCAGTCTTGACAAGGGTGGGGTAGTGGGGCAGTGGGGCGCTGTATTTTAGATTTGCGTAAGGCCTTTGACACAGTCAACCATGGTGCTGCACTCCAAGCTCGCACAACTGAACTTATCGCCAAATGTGTTGAACTGGTTCAAGTCTTATTTATCTAACCGCTCTCAATGTGTTCGGATAAATAACAAAATGTCACCACTCAGAGCCTGTACTATAGGGGTACCCCAGGGTTCCATTTTGGGGCCGATGTTGTTCAAAAGCTGCCATGCAGAAAGTTTCTGGATGGCTTAGGAGGTCTTGTCTTACACTCAATACGTTACTATGTTTTTTTATAATAAATTTAGACGGCGCACTTTTCCACCTATATATGTGGATGGAAACGAATTGCAAAATGTCAATGAGTTTAAATACCTAGGGGTCACTTTAGACCCAACACTAAGTTTTAAAAAACATATTAAAAAGTTGTGCCACACTTTGAAATATAGCCTAGCAAATTTTAGATCTATTAGAAATGCCCTGACAGTAGATGCATCATTCACATACAAAAATGCATTGTTTTTTTCATATCTATATTATTGTATGCCAGTATGGTCACAGGCAAGCAAGACTGCATTGAAGCCAATTGCATCTATCTACAAACAAGTATTCAAAATACTAGATAAAAAATCACGTCAGTCTCATATCTGTGGCATACTCACCAAATACAGTATGCTTAATTTTGATAACATAATGATGTACACAAACCTGCGTCTAGTACACAAAATTATCCATAATGCTGCCCCACCACCCCTGAATAAATATGTTAAACCCTGTGCAGAAATGATGGCTAGAACCACTAGGTCCACAACAAGGGGGAACTGTAGTGTGCCTACTCGAACCACAACTTTCGCCCATTCAGCTTTTTCTTTTAAAGCAACACAAATTTGGAATTCACTCCCAAGTAACCTGAAAACCTGTTCAGAGTACCACATTTTCTCACGTGAGGTCAAAAAATGGCTTCTAGGCAGCCAATCCTGCCAACATTAATATGTAATTGTCTTGCTGTCTTGCTTGTCTATTTTCTGTTTTTTCTTTTTTTATCGTGTGTGTGTGTGTGTTGTGTGTGTGTGTGTGTGTGGCTGTGCTGCATATGTCCTTACAGTCTTGTTTTGCTCTTTAGTTTGCTTGTGTATGTTAGGAACGTGTGTCTGTATATGTGTGTGTGTGTGTGTGTGTGTATGTATATGTGCATAACAGTTTGGTCCTGCTTTGACCTTCTACCTGCCCTGGGACTGCAGATGGAAAATAGCTTATAGCTAAATCTGGTACAGTGTATCTTTTCGCTTTTAAGTGATTAATATGATCTGTACATGGTCCCTGTAAGAAATAAACTTACTAACTAACTAACTAACTAACTAACATGTCTAGAACGTACCTCAATATTGCGAAGGCAATCAGGAAATTCTGAATATTGCCTTAACCGGTTTAATATCAGAAAAATAATGCCCATGTAAACATAGTCAAGTAATAAAGTAAAATTAAATTGAATTGAGTGCCGAGAGAGTGAAGAGAGAGATAGAGGATTGGAGAGATGGAGAAAAGAGAGATAGAGAGAGAGGATTGGAGAGATGGAGAAAAGAGATAGAGAGAGAGGATTGGAGAGATGGAGAAAAGAGAGAGAGATAGAGAGAGGATTGGAGAGATGGAGAAAAGAGAGATAGAGTGAGAGAGGATTGGAGAGATGGAGAAAAGAGAGATACAGTAGATAGAGAGAGGATTGGAGAGATGGAGAGAAAAGAGAGAGAGAGAGAGAGGATTGGAGAGATGGAGAAAAGAGAGATAGAGAGAGAGAGGATTGGAGAGATGGAGAAAAGAGAGATACAGTAGATAGCACACATGCACGCACACACCCACCCACACACACACACACACACACACACACACACACGCGCGCACACACACACACACACACAGAAACCCATGTACACCCCCCCCCATCACACCACACACACACATATATGTATTTTATTTATTTTATGAATTGTAATGGTATTGTACCATTTTCTGTTTTGTCTGCCTGCTTTGGCAATATGAGTACCCCTTGTCATGCCAATAAAGCACTTTGAATCTGAATCTGAATCTGAGGATTGGAGAGATGGAGAGAAAAGAGAGAGAGAGAGAGAGGATTGGAGAGATGGAGAAAAGAGAGAGAGATAGAGAGAGGATTGGAGAGATGGAGAAAAGAGAGATAGAGTGAGAGAGGATTGGAGAGATGAAGAAAAGAGAGATAGAGAGAGAGAGGATTGGAGAGATGGAGAAAAGAGAGATAGAGAGAGAGGATTGGAGAGATGGAGAAAAGAGATAGAGAGAGAGGATTGGAGAGATGGAGAGAAGAGAGATACAGTAGATAGAGAGAGGATTGGATGGACAGACTTATGTACTAACACTTTAGCGCCCACTTCAGGTGTATTTGATCTGCAACGTGCGCTGAGAAAGATGGCGAGATGTGTACAAACAGGCCGCAATCAGGTGAAGACGCAGACTGCCTGTCGCGGGAGCTGAGAAAGATGGCGAGATATGTACAAACAGGCCGCAATCAGGTGAAGACGCAGACTGCCTGTCGCGGGAGCTGAGAAAGATGGCGAGATATGTACAAACAGGCCGCAATCAGGTGAAGACGCAGACTGCCTGTCGCGGGAGCTGAGAATGTCAGCTTTCAGAGTTACGCTTTTCCGTCTCATGCATATGGATTTATTTATTTGTATAAAAAGATGGGAGGAGAAGCGTAAAATGTGCCTAATAATGTATTCCCCTGTATGCACTAAAAATGCCCATGAAAGCACCTTAATATTTCTGCCTTGTAAGAGCAGGTGTTACAGTAAATGCATCTATAAAATAATCTTTAAAAGACAACAGAATCGCTAATTAAACCACAGTTTTGCGTCTTTGTACTATATCAAAAGCAACCTTAACTTGTAGGCCTTCCGAACGTCTTACTTTCACTTTCACGCCATCCGCTTAAACTTTCCAACTTGCTAGATCTGATCAATCTTCCATAGCCTACGTGCACAAGTAAGCCTAGTTTGAGTATAACTACTGCTCTTCATTATCTTCCTGTTTGTTGACATTACGTATTATTTCATGCTCGCTAAACGTTTGATTCCTGTTAATGTTGTCATCAGTTAACTTCATTCAACTGTGCTTCTGACTGAAGTGTGGTTCAGTTGTTAAGCTTCGTTAATTGCGTTAGGGGGCGGAGAAAGGCGTAGATTACCCAACGACTTTCAGGATTGGTAAATAGGACGTAAGTTGAAGTATCGAAGCGTGTGCTTTCTGCGAGTTGGCCATGGCGCAAATAACGCTACGTTTGCAAATCTATACGTACCTCTGGCCCAGAGAGGGGTGCATATACTGTATACAGAGAGGGACAGAGAGATAGAGAGAGATTTAGAGAGAGGAGTGGAGAGAGAGACAGAGAGATAGAGAGACAGAGAGGAATGGAGAGATAGAGAGAGAGATAGAGAGGGGTGAAGGAGGAGAGTGAGTGGGAGAGAGATTTTGGAGGATCAGCTCCACCATATGACTCACAGGTGTGTGTGTGTGTGTGTGTGTGTGTGTGTGTGTTTGTCTTGCAGCACCTGTGATGTAACTGCATGGTCTCTTCACATCCTCTTCAGCCTATCTTACCACCCCCAGCTGCCTGCATATCTATACATCCATATATCTGTAAATATCCCACATATTTACCTATAAACCTACTGTACACCCCCTCACATGCATATAAACTCAGGACAGTGTGTGTGTGTGTGTGTGTGTGTGTGCGTGCGTGCGTGCGTGCGTGTGCGTGTGTGCGTGTGTGTGTGTGTGTGTGTTTGTGATGCACCACTATACAGGACAGTGTGGAGATCCGATCTCAGAAACCTCTCTGGTGCCTCCTCACCTCACACACACACACACGCACACACGCACGCACACGCACACACACGCACACCCGCACGCGCACACGCGCACACGCACACACCCCTGGCCTCCTCACCTCACACACACACCTGGTCACCATTTACATAACCTCACCTGAACACCATGCACCACTGATGCACCTCAGTCTCCACTCTGCTACAGCGCTGAGTGTGTGTGTGTGTGTGTGCGTGTGTGTGTGTGTGTGTGTGTGTGTGTGTGTGTGTGTGTGTGTGTGTGTGTGTGTGAGCACCACTGCACCATTTCCAAATGTACAGCAATGCACTTCAACAACAGTGCAGCTGAGCTCACACCTACCCAAGTCCTCTCTAGCTCTCTCTATCTCTCTCTATCCCTCTCTCCATCTATCTCTCTATCTCTCTCTCCATCTCAGCCTCTTCCATTCACTTGCGTTCCTCTCTCTTTATCTCTACCACTCTCTCTCTCTATCTCTCTCTCCATCTCTCTCTCTCTCTTTCCATCTCTCTCTCTCTCTCTCCATCTCTCCTGCATTCACTTGCACCTGCTGCCATGTTGCATGTGAGGAGAGACATCTGCTGAACCTCCAGCTGCTCACATAAAACACACACACACACACACACACACACACACACACACACACACACACACACACACATAAAGTCACGTGACTATAAAACGAAACTAATGTATCTATGTGGACATCTAGTCACGTGACTGAGCGGTCAGTAAGCTCACTCCACTTACCCCAACACACACACACACACACACACACACACACACACACACACACACACACGTGACTGAGCGGTTAGTAAGCTCACTCCACTTACCCCAGCCAAACCTGCCCTTCTCTTGCCCCGCCCCCTGCACCTTCTTGCGGTGTTGATTGGCCTGTGCCTCCCGGGCGGCCATCTTGTCCTGGAAGGACCTGTTTTCAGTGGCGGGTGGCTTTGTGGGCGGGCTGGTCTCCGTAGTGACCACGTGTCCCAGCTCCTCAGACACGTTGAAGATGCCGCCCGTTTGGGCCGTTTGGGGCGGAGCCTCCTCAGTGACTTCCTCCACTGGCTCCTCCCCTTTCTCTGAGACAGGCAGACAGAGGGTGTCGGGGCGAGACGACAGGATGGAGTTCTCCAGAGCCATCGCTATGCCGTGTGTGTGTGTGTGTGTGTGTGTGTGTGTGTGTGTGTGTGTTAGCAAGGGCGTGTGTAGGAGGCCTTTGTGTGTCTGTGTGTGTGTGTCGTGTGCTAATGTCCAGTGATG
>NC_084995.1:45093318-45098318 GCF_963854185.1 Sardina pilchardus | reverse complement strand
GTGTGTGTGTGTGTGTGTGTGTGTGTGTTGATGATCAACTGGGAAGTGGGAGAATTCTAGAGTGTGGTGGGGCTTTGGGAGAGCTCCCAGTAGAATGCTTTGACACCACTCAACATAGTGAACGCTCTCATTCAGGAGTGGGGAGTTTACAAGTGGGAACGTTCCCACCTCCCAGCCACACTCAACATAGTGGACGCTCTCACTTCAGGAGTGGGGAGTTTACAAGTGGGAACGTTCCCACCTCAACATAGTGAACGCTCTCATTCAGGAGTGGGGAGTTTACAAGTGGGAACGTTCCCATCTCAACATAGTGAACGCTCTCACTTCAGGAGTGGGGAGTTTACAAGTGGGAACGTTCCCACCTCAACATAGTGAACGCTCTCACTTCAAGAGTGGGGAGTTTACAAGTGGGAACCTTCCCACCTCCCAGCCGCATGAACGCACCACCACCTCTCATCAAACTTGGCCACGCGGGATTCGGACCAAATGTGGGAAACACCACTGCATCATCTGTAGGCTCATTCATAGTGTCATTGCCTCAAGTCAAGAGAATTGGGCCTCAATAAAGAGACCAAAACAACAATTATTAGTCTATCATATATCGGTCAATAGGGATGCCTCCCTCTGTCCTTTGGCCCCAGGGTTCCACCTGGGTGCTTTCCTGGTGACGTCTGCGTTCTCAATACAATCAATACAATTTATGTAGAGAGAGGTGTTCTTAAGGATTACTCGATGATTCTCAGTGTTACAATTCGATCTGTGTGCATGATCTCTCCTCCCTAAAACCAGCTTTCTGTTCTCTTAGGAGCCTGTCCACTGTTGTTTTTATTCGACCCAGTCAGGCTACAGTGAAGTGACCCAGCAGTGAAGTGACCCAGCAGTGACGTGACCCAGCGCAGTCAGGCTGCAGTGAAGTGACCCAGCAGTAAAGTGACCCAGCACAGTCAGGCTCCAGTGAAGTGACCCAGCAGTGAAGTGACCCAGCACGGTCAGGCTACAGTGAAGTGACCCAGCAGTGAAATGACCCAGCGCAGTCAGGTTGCAGTGAAGTGACCCAGCAGTAAAGTGACCCAGCACAGTCAGATTACAGTGAAGTGACCCAGCAGTAAAGTGACCCAGCACAGTCAGGCTACAGTGAAGTTACCCAGCAGTGAAGTGACCCAGCACGGTCAGGCTGCAGTGAAGTGACCCAGCAGTGAAATGACCCAGCGCAGTCAGGTTGCAGTGAAGTGACCCAGCAGTGAAATGACCCAGCACGGTCAGGCTGCAGTGAAGTGACCCAGCAGTGAAATGACCCAGCGCAGTCAGGCGGGAGGCAGGCGGGACAGCAGTGCTTGGTCCTGTGAATGAAACGTTTAGTGTACGCTTAAAAAAACTGCGTTTTCAACCCAGAGCACTGCCAGTGGCAGGAGCATAATTCTCTGCTATTTCTGCAGTGGCCCTTAATTGGCCTAAATTCCATTGATGACCATTCGACTTTGTCAAGTCTGAAGTATCACCTTGATGATTATAATGCTAGCCGCCAGCCTTGTGAAAGTTAACTTAGTTAACTAACTAACCGACAAACGGCGTTACTAAATCGACTAATTTGTTGTGCTCTTGAAATAAAATGTCTTCACAAGTATGTTGAAGGTTAGGCTACATTTATTTCCATTCCAATAACTGCACACATTACATTTTTGTTCGCACTTGTAAGCTACGCTGCTTTGTCTCGTTTTTCCTACTGTTTAGTTTAATGTTTTTCTACTCAACAACTTGAACTTCTCTATTTCTTATCCTGGACTGCCACCTCCCGAATAGAAAAGGCACCAATATAGTAATTACGTGAATTAAAAATCAAAATCTCATTACCTTGGAGAAAGGGTATTGCACAAGTCATTGACAGTGAGTTGAAACCTCAGTCATGCATCATGCTACAAATCTGACACCAGGCGCTACACTGATGCCTGTACCAAAGGGGAAATGATAATAAAAGAGAGAGACGTTGCATTTCATCATCTATAATGTTGGTTTTGCTCTTCATTGGTTTGCTTCTTTGCCAAAATTGTTTTTAAAATAAGAAAGTTCACACATAATGAACGTTTTACACACACACACACACACACACACACACACACACACACACACACACACACACACACAGCAGACAGTATACTCCTACTCCTGGGCCTACTTCTTTTACAAAGTATTGTTGTAAGAAAACACGCCTTTCATACCCTTTCCCACAAGGGGGCGATAGCATTCAAAAGTGTATGGAGAACGTCCCGCTTCTTCGCACAGCACCACAGCATCCTTCCTTTCCAAAATGTCGGTGCACGGGCCAATGGTGAAAATCCACCCTGTGGTACTCGCTTCCATTACTGACGCTTACGAGCGGAGGAATGAGGGTGCGAGTCGCGTTATCGGGACATTATTAGGTACGTTTTTAAACATACTTATCAAGACTATTCTTACAGGGCTCCCACGTGTTTTAGCGGACGAGACACGGTGTTGGCTAACTAGCCACAGCTAACGTTATCATCGCATCATCAGTCCACACGCCGGTGTTTGCTATTGCTAGTAGTTTGCGAGGCAGCTGTGCATTGAATATTTCTCTAACACTGTTTACACTTTGTTTAAACGTTATTGGTGTTAACTAAGCAATTTGATATTCTAGTCCACGTTATGGATGCTACTTCCTAGCAAGTGATTTATTGGAGATGTACGACATGGTGCTAGATTAGCGACGTTAGCTATTTAGCTAGCAGTGTGCTAAGTTCGGGTCTGTGCACTGTTAGCAGGCTAAGCCTATCAGCATATCGCCTATTCATGGTCTGTGCACTGTTAGCAGGCTAAGCCTATCAGCATATCGCCTATTCATGGTCTGTGCACTGTTAGGTTACGCCTATCAGCATATCATCATTCATAGCTGCGTTTGTTTTGTCACGCAGGCACCATAGACAAACAGACCGTGGAAGTGACCAACTGCTTCTCTGTCCCGCACAACGAGTCCGAGGATGAGGTTAGTGGCCTATCTAACTTCATACAGCAACAGCTGTTTAGTTTGCATGCTCGATGAAGCGGCCATCCTTGATGAACACGGTTGACAGTACGCACGATGTGACTGTGGTGTGTTTGGTTTTCCCTGTTGACCCTGACAGGTCGCGGTGGATATGGAGTTCGCCAAGAACATGTATGAGCTCCACAAGAAGGTCTCCCCGAGTGAAGTCATCATCGGCTGGTGAGGGATCATACTCTAGATTCCAATTCTATTGCACTCTTTCTTTAGTTTGTCACTCCCTGACACTTTTCCTATCGCACTTTTCCTATCACACTTTCTCTTCTAGTTGTTTTATGATTTATGAGGTGTTCATGTGATGTTTTTTGCGCTAACTCTGCACTGTGTTGGCTGCAGGTATGCGACAGGATATGACATCACAGAGCACTCGGTCCTCATCCATGAGTACTACAGCCGTGAGGCCCAGAACCCCATTCACCTGACCGTGGACACGGCCCTCCAGAGCGGCAAGATGAACATCCGCGCTTACGTCAGGTGCGCTCTGTCTGTCTATCTCTCTCTCTCTCTCTCTATCTCTCTATCTATCTCTCTCTCTCTCTCTCTATCTATATATCTATCTGTCTATCTCTCTTGCTCTCTCTCCCTCTCTCCTTGCCTTGGTCATCTTATGATTCTGAAGTAGAATGTCTGTTTTTGGAGATTATGATCGATCGTGTATTGTCTGACGCGGCCGCTCAATCAGATGATATTGGCAGCGGTGGCCCTCAGCTTATTTGAGTGTGAGACCCGCGTCCTAGAGCTCAACGTGCTCCGCCTGCCGCCGGTTGTGGAACTAAGAATTCAACACAATGTATCAATTAACAACTGGAAAATAAGCCATAACATCATATTCGTCCATGGTAGACTTCAACCCAGCTACGATGTGACTAAGCGATTGTGTATGCTCATATAGATGGCAAAAGTTCATGGGGCATCAACCTTGTTTTGATTAAAAATTCCTAATGTGTCAAAGCAGAGCCTTTGATTGGTAGAGATCACCATTTCCGCAGAAATGTTTAAGCCAGTGTTCCCACGACTGTCGGCGAGTTAATTGCAGGAATCAAGAGGGGATACGGAGGCTGTCAGAACTGAGATGTGGCAGATGAAAACATTTCAGAACTGAGATGTGGCAGATGAAAACATTTCTCGTCTTGAAAGTTGAATTTCCTCAGTGGGAACGGTGGGAAGTTAGTACTTGTGAGATTTAAAAAGAAGCGATTATATGTTAAACTATCGTTAGGCTACAAATGTTTTTAATGTGTCAGTTCGAAAAGGCTTCTGGGATGAGTAGTTCCTTCACCCGGAAATGAAAATATGTACACAGTCAAGTACCTTTCGTTTTTCTGTTAAGTTTTTTTGCTCGACATGAAATGTTGTATGATTACGAATCACGCCATAGCTGAACTGCCTGAACCAGGGTCTAAAACTCTTAACATGCGGATTCATCCAGACGTCTGAAACTAATGTACGGATTCAACTTTGGTTGGAGAAATGGATAAGAACTTTCTTCCGGGACTAAGCTCTCTCGGGGAAGGGCCGGGACTAAGCTCTCTCGGGGAAGGGCCGGGACTGTTGAGCTCTATACCTGCTGTCTGGCTTCTCTCCACGTCACTCACTGCACATACTTGATGTCTGTGTGCTGATTGGCTGTTGACGTGCTTGTGCTTGTTTGTGATTGGTTGGCAGCGCTCAGATGGGCGTGCCGGGGAAGACGGTGGGAGTGATGTTCACCCCCCTGAGTGTGAAGTACATCTACTACGACACGGAGCGCATCGGAAGTGAGTCACACACACACACACACACACACACACGGAATGCATCTACCTCATCACAGAACGCTTCAGAAGTCCCACAGCGAGTTCAATGTACATGATAGAGAGTGCATCATTCATACACGCATCCACTCCCATTTTATATGCATTAGCTAAACTGCTCCTCTGGCCTGCTTTCTCTCCCTCTCTCT
>NC_084995.1:45074076-45091576 GCF_963854185.1 Sardina pilchardus | reverse complement strand
CACACACACACACACACACACACACGTGCTGCGTACATCGAGGATGTGCTGGGTGGGTCCACACACACACACACACACACACACGTGCTGGCGTACATCGAGGATGTGCTGGTGGGTACACACACACACACTCACACACTCACACACACACACACTCACACACACACACGTGCTGGCGTACATCGAGGATGTGCTGGTGGGTCCACACACACACACACACACACACACACGTGCTGGCGTACATCGAGGATGTGCTGGTGGGTCCACACACACACACACACACACACACACACACACACACACACACACACACACACACACACACTGTGCTGGCGTACATCGAGGATGTGCTGGTGGGTCCACACACACACACACACACACACACACACACACACGTGCTGGCGTACATCGAGGATGTGCTGGTGGGTCCACACACACACACACACACACACACACACACACACACACACGTGCTGGCGTACATCGAAGATGTGCTGGTGGGTCCACACACACACACACACACACACACACACACGTGCTGGCGTACATCGAGGATGTGCTGGTGGGTCCGCACACACACACACTCACACACACACACACGTGCTGGCGTACATCGAGGATGTGCTGGTGGGTCCACACACACGCGCACACACACTCACACACACACGCACACACACACACACACACACACACACACGTGCTGGCGTACATCTGGGGAGGATGTGCTGGTGGGTCCCCTGCCGACCGCTCTCCCCCCCCCACACACACACACACCGGCCCGTGTGTCTCTGTCCATCTCCTGCTACATTGAAGTGGTGTTGCCATAGTGCCAACATTGTAGTGGTGTTGCCATAGTGCCAACATTGTAGTGGTGTTGCCATAGTACCAACATTGTAGTGGTGTTGCCATAGTGCCAACATTGTAGTGGTGTTGCCATAGTGCCAACATTGTAGTGGTGTTGCCATAGTGCCAACATTGTAGTGGTGCTGCTATAGTATGAAAATCCCCTGTCACTATCGTCTGTGTTGGACAAGATGTCTTGGGGCTGTACCTCTGTAGGCCCCCCCCGACTGTAGGCAGCTGATGTAAAAACTCATAGTGTCTTTGCTCCCCCCCCCCCCCCCCCCCCCCCCTCAGTCTGGTAAGGTGACGGCTGATAACAGTGTGGGACGCTTCCTGATGGATCTGGTCAACAAGGTGCCCAAGATCCCGGTTGAGGACTTTGAGACCATGCTCAACTCAAACATCAACGTGAGTAGGTGTGTGTGTGTGTGTGTGTGTGTGTGTGTGTGTTTGTAGACCGTGCTCAACTCAAACATCAATGGGAGTGTGTGTGTGTGTGTGTAGAGTGTGTGTTGGTGGTATTGTTAGACTAGATCTCCCTGAAAGAATATATAGGTGGGTTTCCTTTGGTTGTCAGAATTTGACACCAAAATCTAATAATTTTCTGGTATATGATTGGATCGGAGCATTTTGGTCTGTGCCATAAAAGCTTTAACATTTGCCGCCCAGCCCTAGTGTGTACCTACCGTGTGTGTGTGTGTGTGTGTGTGTGCGCACACATGCTGTAAAATAACTCTTGTGTTTGTGTCTCAGGACCTGCTGATGGTGACCTACCTGTCCAACCTGACCCAGGCTCAGATCGCTCTCAACGAGAAACTGGTGATCATGTGATCTCTGGTCATGTGATCTCTGGTCATGTGATCTCTGGTCATGTGATCTGTGTGGGTGCGGAGGTCTCCAGCCAGCGCCTGTGATGGCGGAACAAGGGGCCTCATATTTAAGCCAGCTTCAGTTTTCATTTCTGTTTTCTTTTCTGTTTCTTAATAAATCATCGGAGAGTGAGTGAGTGTGTGTGTGTTTGCTTTCTCTGGCAGCGTCCGTCCTTCCCTCTGTGACCTTGATGTGGAATTTACCAGCCACATATAGAGCCCTTGGCTTACACACACCACACACACACACACTCACACAGCTCTACCAAAGCCTAATGTTTCACTTGAAGTCCTCCTCCTCCTTTAGCTCCTGTCTGGGGTAGAGGAGCACAGAGCGCACCGTCTCTCTCTGGGCAGACGAGGTGTGTGTGTGTGTGTGTGTGTGTGTGTGTGTGTGTGTGTGTGTGTGTTTGAGGCCTGTCTCTCCCTGGCCGTTGTGTAGGGTGTGTGTGTGTGTGTGAGGCCTGTCTCTCCCTGACCGTTGTGTAGGGTGTGTGTGTGTGTGGCCCGTGTCTCTGTGGCCGTTGTGTAGAGTGTGTGTGTGTGTGTGTGTGTGTGAGGCCTGTCTCTCCCTGGGTGTTGTTGTGTAGGGTGGTCTGTGTGTGTGAGGCCCGTCTCTCTCTGGGTGTTGTGAATAGTGTGTCTGCGGGGGTCTTAAAAAGTCTAAAATTCTAAAATTACACATTTTCAATTTTAGGCCTAAAAAAGTCTAAAATATAGAGATATTTTGCACTGTAAGTCTGAGTTTGAGTAATTTAAGACCTATGTTTCAATGCAAAATATCGACAAAGGATTAATGTTTTTTTGTTATGTTTTGCGTCCTTTTCCACGCTGTTCTGTTTCTTTCTTTTTCTGTTATGGTGGCAGTTATGGTCCGTGTAGTTCTACATGACATGTTGCTGTTAGTGGAACGTAATAATAAAACTACAGATGTGAAACGGAAATGTACTGTCATCACAGGATGCAGTAGCAAGTATTTTGATTCTCTTTGTGCGAGCAAATGTCAATTGACCGCAATCTGGCTTCGTTATTTCTTTTTTTAATATTTCGTGAAGGTCTTAAATTTAACCCATGATGGTCTAAAAAAGTCTAAAATTGCACTTGTTAAAACCTGCAGACACCCTGTGTGAAGGGTGGGTGTGTGTGTGAGGCCTGTCTCTCTCTGGCTGTTGTGTTGGGTGTGTGTGTGTGTGTGTGAGGCCTGTCTCTCTGGGCAGGCGAGGTGTGTGTGTGAGGCCTGTCTCTCTGGGCAGGCGAGGTGTGTGTGTGAGGCCTGTCTCTGGACTGGCCAGGATCAATAGTTGTTTTTATTCGACCCAGTCAGGCTACAGTGGTGTGGAGTACGAGTGTCACTGCGCTCTCTTCTCATGGGGGCTGGGGGCTGGGTGTCCTGTGTCATTGCGTCGCCTCTGGGGAGAAACATGAGAGACACTCCAGAGGGACCATCTGCTCTGTGCTCTGTGCGTTTGCACAGAGAGGGAGCACCCAGCATGAGCATAGAGTAGAGTTGATGCACCCAGCATGAGCATAGAGTAGAGTTGTGCATGAGCATAGAGTAGAGTTGTGCATGAGCATAGAGTAGAGTTGATGCACCCAGCATGAGCATAGAGTAGAGTTGTGCATGAGGCAGAGTAGAGTTGATGCATGAGCATAGAGTCGAGTTGCGCATGAGCAGTAGAGTTGATGCAGACCTCCTATCCGCGGCGTATAAGCCTCTTCTGAAACTGTATGGCCATTTAGAAATGGAATTCTGGGCACATGATCCCCCTTGGCCGGGATTCCACATATGCAATCGTATCCACACAAATCTCCGAAGTGAAATCAAAGATCAAGATTAGGCAGCTTAAGTAGTTGGTGATTTCTTAGGATGATGCCACTACACAGAAGGACGTTAAGCAAGTAATGCCATTTCACTGCGTGCTTTACAATTCCATCTGTGTGTGCTTGTATGCGACAAGTAAAATCCCTGGAATCCTCTACTCGGATCACCAACCCAGCGGAGTAATGAAGGATCTTTGATCAACCGATCAACCCATAGACCTAAAAGAATCAACCATCTTCGGTGAAATTCCTGAAATACTTCCGCCAGGAACTACGTCATCACAGTTGCCATGGTAACGTTAGAAGCTGGACCCTTGTCTCCATAGAAACAGTGGACACACAACATGTTCCTGAAGAGAAAAGTTGAAGCCACGAGTTCGTGAAGGACTTGCTTGATAGCTGCTAGCGTGTTTCGGTAAGATTGGTTCTTGTATCTGCTGTGTTGATAATCGTAAAATTAACCAGTTTAGGAATGGATGGTCTGTCGTCTGTGCAGACTCTCCAAGCACTCTCCTCTTTGTTGTCAAAGCGGGACGAAGACGATGATTACGATGATTTTAAGGTATGACGAGGGATAAAGCATGCATCCTTGCCCATGACGAAACACTAATGGTTTCAAGCTTTCAGCGATTTTATTTAACATTTGACGTTAATCCATGTCATTCACACAGACTGTACAGGCCTCCGCTAAACTGTGCCCAGGCAATATCGGGCCTCCTTCTTCAAACAAACACAACAAAGAAGGTAACTTAACATGAGAACTAATCACATCACCCGACATAGGCCAACTATCATTTCATTTGAATACAGCAGGCCTAAATGTTGTCTAACACAGGAATTCATAGTTTATAGTATAGGGTAGTGTATGTGTGTGTTGGCTGACATATCCTGTCAGGTACTACAACAGGAAAGAGGGAGTTCATGCCACCCTAACTGGCTGAAGTTAATACTGTCAGGTCAGGTTAACTGAGGCTAGCTACTGTCCCAGACTCTTGGCCTCTGCCCAGGTTAACTGAGGCTAGCCACTGTCCCAGACTTGGCCTGGTTGGTCGGTCAGACCCTGTGTGTGTGTTGCCTCTGCAGGCTCCTCCACGTACGCCAAGCAGAACAGCAAAGCCATCTGGGACGAGGAAGAGGTTCCTGAAGGGGCGCAGTTTGATGATCTCACAGACCTACGGCCGGAACCCGAGTATGACTGTGTCTGTGTTTTTAATGGTGGTCGAAGTTAATGTTCATATACTGTAGGTTTAATAGTTAAAGTGTGTACCTACAGTACCTTCCTGTGTGTGTGTGTGTGTGTGTGTGTGTGTGTGTGTGTGTGTATGCATGATTGTGCCTGCCTGTGTGTGTGTGCGTACCTACGTGCCTATGTGTGTGTGTGTGTGTGTAGGTATGACATCATCCTGAAGCAGAGTGTTGGTACGGAGGACCTGTTTTTGGGCATGAGCCGTAAAGACCCCTCCTCAATGTGCTGTGAGGGCCTGCTGGTAAGAGAAGTGTAAAGTGTGTGTGTGTGTGTGTGTGTGTGTGCGCGTGCCTCCTCAATGTGCTGTGAGGGCCTGCTGGTAAAAGAAGTGTAAAGTGTGTGTGCGTGCGCGTGCCTCCTCAATGTGCTGTGAGGGCCTGCTGGTAAGAGAAGTGTAAAGTGTGTGTGTGTGTGTGTGTCACTGTGTCCTAACCGGATCCAAGCGAGCGACTGTCAATATTGTCTGTCTACACTGAATCCGTTAAATATGCCATTGTGTTGTGTCACGGGATTCCATATTTCTCATTCAGAATAGTAGAGCAATGCGAGCAACAAAACGAAAATAGAAACGGGGCGTCCGACAAAAGTTCTCTTAAAAACATTGCGCTGCTCGCGTCGCTTCAGTCTGGACACTTCAATTGAAAACAATGGAATTAAATGTATTTTATCGCTAATGTTCGCTCGCATCGCGTTCGGTTAGGACGGTTCGGTTGTGTGTGTGTGTGTGTGTGTGTGTGTGTGATTACTGGTCTATCCTCCACTGTGAACTCATTGAGCTGTAGTTGTTAGTTATGGACTAACTGAGTGTGATGTAATATGAGCTCCACCTCCTCCTGACCAGATTACCGTCATTATTAGGCCCTGTGTCCACCAATCGTGTATTGTGGTGTTGTGGTTGTGGTGTGTTTGTTGGTTACTTGGTCGTGGTAGATGGTATAATCTGTTCTGCTTGTGTGTGTGTGTGTGAGTGTGTGTCTTGACTGTTTGATCATCTTTATCTGTTTTGTGTGTGTGTGTTTTCGCTATTTGATCATATTTATCTGTTTTGTGTGTGTGTCTCTTGGCTATTTGATCATCTATAAGTATTTTGTGTGTGTGTGTGTGTGTGTGTGTTGGTCAGGTGAGGGTGAAGCTTCCAGACACCAAAGCCAGTGAAGTAGTCCTGGACGTTAAAGAGCAGTTTTTGGACCTGCGGACCCCAAAGTAGTAAGATTACAGATACACACACACACACACACACACACACACACACACACACACACACACACACATACACAGAGAGAGAGAGAGACACACACAGAAACACGTACACACCAAAGATCTGAGTGCAGGCCAACATACACTCGGCCAGGCAGTCAAACCAAATTGGACATCACATCACTAGAGTTACTTTGTTAATGAACTTCTCCCTCTCCTCCTCCCTCTCCTCTCCCTCTCCTCCTCCTCCCTCTGCTCCTCCCTCTCCTCCTCCATCTATACCCGCCTCTCCTCCTTCCTCTCCTCCTTCCTCTCCTCCTCCCTCCTTCCTCTCCATTTCTTCTGCCATGCCCACTTGTGCTCTCTGTCTTGTGATTCTTCCTAAACTCTCCCTCCATCCCTCCCTCCCTCCCTCTGTCTCTCCCTCCATCCCTCCCTTTCTCTGTCTCTCTCTCCGCAACTCTTTCTCTCTCTCCCTCCATCCCTCCCTCTCTCTCCCTCCATTTCTCTCTCTCCCTCCATCCGTGTCTGCAGTAAGCTGGGCCTGCATCTTCCCCAGCCGGTGCACCAGCGAGAGGGAACGGCTCGCTTCATCAGCGAGAGCGCCGAGCTGGAGATCACCCTGCTCATGCATCGACCCATGGACCGCATCAACCTGCCCTGAGACCCATGGACCACATCAACCTGCCCTGAGATGGAGGGAGGGAGGGAGAGGGAGAGAGAGAGGGAGGGAGAGAGAGAGGGACAGAGAGAGAGAGGGACGGGACCCAAGGACCACATCAACCTGCCCTGAGATGGACAGAGCAGGACGGTACACAGAGATGGAGGAGGGAGAGAGAGATGGAGAGAGGGATGAATAGAGTGAGGGATGGGCAGAGATATGGAGGGAGAGAGGGATGGGCAGAGATATGGGGGGAGAGAGGGATGGAGTGTGTGTGTGTGTGTGTGTGTGTGTGTGTGTGTGTGTGTGTGGGGGGGGGGGGGGGGGGGGGGGGTGGTCCTGTTTTTTCCCGGGTCCATTACCGAAACCATTAGTTTCTGACCAGTTCTGTGAACCTGACCCAAATACACAGATACTGTTGCTTGTGAAATATGTACATTTTAATAAAGAAATACTAAACACACCAAAGTACTGGTTCATATTTTGCCCAGGTGACATGATGAGATGTTAGATAATTCGATATTACAGCATGCAGGTCACCGGAGGAATTCAGTGAAGAACGGGTCGTGTGTGTGATCGTTGTTGGTAGTTGTAGGTACCGGGAGTGCGCGCAGTCCAGCCCTAGCGCAGCTGATGCTCTCGCGGTTGCCACAGCAGCGCGCGGGTTACCATGTGACGCATGCGTTGCGCTCGCTACACGATCCGGGGCCATAACAATACGTGCGTCTATATCCCTGCGTCGCTCTCGCACCCACGCCTTGCTTTCGGTATGGCGGATGGCGAGCGGTCCCCGTTGCTATCAGATCTCGGTGATGGAGCCCTCGGCAGCGGCAACGGTGGGGTGTCTCCGGGAGCAGGTCCGTATGGCGTACCGAACAAACCGCAAAGTGAGTATATCTGCGTGCGATCGGTCTCTGTGCTGTCAGATGTGCCCCCGCGGGGCGAGCCACAGTGACGTTATTTATGTATTCAGAACTGCCCATCACCAAAGCCCTGATATTACGAATGTGGTCAGATTCCGGGAGGGTTTTGTCATAATTTCCACAGTAACGTTTATGCTGGGTCTGCTAACGCGCAGCCTTGCTACGAGCTGCAACGAGCCGAGCAGCTCGCGGGAATAAATCATGTATCGCTGGTGGGGGCACGGTGCCGGTAGCTCGCGACAGATACTTCCGCAACCAGAACAGGCTGTCACAGGCGCGCACATAGCAACACTGCAGCGAGGAAGAAATCGCCTCGTTAGCAATTTGACCGCCCGTCGTGGCATCATGCTGCTCCGGTGGCTGTTATTGAAAAATGACAGATAACTGTGCAATGACCAGGCGTAGCGACGTGCGCCTTTCCCCACACCGCTGATGTTAGCTAGCGTGTTTGTTTTGTCGCTAGCAAGCTAGCGAAGCTGCGGGAGTGCGATTTGGAATGTCAATTCAATCCAGGATCTCACTGTCTTGCTTCCCACCGAGGGCTTTCTGTTCGCAGAGCGTGAACACACACCTAGTAGAGTGTGATATAGTTATTAATGTGGTCATAATTGGCCTCTCCGGTGATGGGGACATGGGTAGGCCTTGTGCTCGTGCCTATATCTCTGTGATTTTTACGATTTGATTGTTTCTCAGCAGCATGTTTGCGGCTACAGTGCTAACCACCTGATTTGACTGACATAGTGCCTTGGCCAATCCACGATCTTAGAAATGCAGCGCGATAAGACTCGGCCAATGGTTGTGCGTCAGTGGCGGGCAATGAGAACGTACGTAAATATTGGTCTTGGGCAAATTGGCCTTACGGAAAAGGAGGACATTCTGTATGGTGTACTGGTAATTAGCCTTATACGTCCCTCAATCTTTGCTGCTGTTGGTTGTCAAGTTGTGGTGGTCTTAGTTCCCATATCCTTGGCAGCTTGAATAAGGCATGACTTTGCCTGTTACTGACACTCATACACACACACACACACACACACACACACACACACACACACACACACACACACACACACACACACACACTCAGAGAGGTTTGTTCTCACACAGACTAGCCCTTAGTCAGTAGTAAGCCCTGCATTCCTCATGCCGGTATAAAGCTCCTTTCAGGCAAACTCGAGACCAAATCTCATTTTCCAGTTAATCCAAAGCTAAGTGGGATGCAAGGGGGGCGCGAGTGGCCAAAGAATGGCCTACTTGCTCCCATTAGGAGTGCGCACACACACACACACACACACACACACACACACACACACACACACACACACACACACACACACAGAATAACCTACTTGCTCCCTTGTACAGGGGCACTGGGCAACAGAGTCATGCCTGTTGAGTAACTTGCTCAGTATAATACCAGACAAAAGAGCCAGAACATATCCTCACTTACACACACACACACACACACACACACACACACTGTGATACACACCTATTACTTCTCTCTCAGTATAATACCAGACAAAAGAGCCAGAACATATGTACACACACACACACACACACACACACACACACACACACACACACACATACTGTGATACACACCTATTACTTCTCTCTCAGTATAATACCAGACAAAAGAGCCATAACATATACTCACACACACACACACACACACACACACACACACACACCGCCATATAATACCAGACAAAAGAGCCAGAACATTATACTCACACACACACACTGTGATACACACATTACTTCTCTCTCAGTATAATACCAGACAAAAGAGCCAGAACATATACTCACTCTCTCTCTCTCACACACACACACACACTGTGATGCACACCTATTACTTCTCTCTCAGTGTAATACCAGACAAAAGAGCCAGAACATATACTCACTCTCTCTCTCACACACACACACACACACTGTGATACACACCTATTACTTCTCTCTCAGTATAATACCAGACAAAAGAGCCAGAACATATACTCACTCTCTCACACACACACACACACTGTGATACACACCTATTACTTCTCTCTCAGTGATAGCAGACAAAAGAGGCAGTACACACACACACACACACACATGTGTGATACACACTGTGATACACACCTTTTGCTATTCTTTCAGTGATACCAGCCTTAACAGCAGATTTACATACATACTCACTCACTCTCTCTCCAGTCTCACACACACACTCCTTTGATACACACCTACCAGAACTCTGTCAGTAATACCCCTCGTAAGAGTCAGTACACACACACACACACACACACACACACACACACTTTATCTGTCTCGTACAAGCCTGTACCAACACACACATTCACTTTCTCTCAGTCTCGTAAGAGTCAGTAATACAGACACACACTCTGTCTTTCTGTCTCGTAAAAGCCAGTACACACACACTCTCTTTATGCACACCTCTTGTTGATGAAACACACGTTCCGCAATACTCACTCACCTGTCACATACACTCTCTCTCACTTACACACACACACACACACACACACCTTTTTCCAGAGTTGTTTTGTGGTCTTTTGTCTGAGTTCAGTTAAGCTATCAGCATTAGGCTTCTTAGAATAGCTGCTTTAGTTCATTCAGTAGAGAACTCTGTTACCTCGACTACATAACCAAGAGCAGGAGCACCCCAACGACCGGGTCATAGAACCAACCAGAACCAACCAGAACCAACCCGGAGCACTCCAACGACCGGGTCGCAGAACCAACCAGAACCAACCCGGAGCACCCCAACGACCGGGTCACAGAACCAACCGGAGCACGTCTACGACCAGGACTGTGCTTCCAGCTGGTCTGACTGTGTGCCAGTGGATCTAGGCCACTCGGCGAAGTCCAGTGACCACCAGTGGGGAATATCGGGCCCTTGAGGACAGCACAACCTTTGTCCATCAAATACAGTAGTCACCACATACAGTAGTCCATACAGTATTCCATACAGTAGTCAGCACATACAGTAGTCACCACATACAGTAGTCACCACATACAGTGGCCCATACAGTAGTAATCACAGTAGTCATCACATACAGAAGTCATCACATATAGTAGGCACCACATACAGTAGTCACCACATACAGTAATCTATACAGTAGTCATCACATACAGTAATCCATACAGTAGTCATCACATACAGTAGTCCATACAGTAGTCACCACATACAGTAGTCATCATATACAGTAGGCATCTAGTCATCATATACAGTAGTCACCACATACAGTAGTCCATACAGGAGTCACCACATACTGTAGTCACCAAATACAATAGTCATCACATACAGTAGTCACCACATACAGTAGTCCATACAGTAGTCATCACATACAGTAGTCACCACATACAGTAGTCATCACATACAGTAGTCACCAAATACAGTAGTCACCACATACAGTAGTCCATACAGGAGTCACCACATACAATAGTCCATACAGTAGTCATCACATACAGTAGTCCATACAGTAGTCAGCACATACAGTAGTCATCACATACAGTAGTCCATACAGTAGTCAGCACATACAGTAGTCATCACATACAGTAGTCCATACAGTAGTCACCACATACAGTAGTCCATACAGTAGTCATCACATACAGTAGTCAGCACATACAGTAGTCATCACATACAGTAGTCATCACATACAGTAGTCAGCACATACAGTAGTCCTTACAGTAGTCAGCACATACAGTAGTCATCACATACAGTAGTCCTTACAGTAGTCATCACATACAGTAGTTCTTACAGTAGTCCGCACATACAGTAGTCCTTACAGTAGTCATAGTACAGATAGTACTAGTACATAGTACCTTACAGATGCCAAGTCACGTCATAGCTGGTTTGAAGTCTACCGTGGACGGTTACGATTTTATGGTTTATTCTCCAATTTGGAGACACTATTTGTATTTGTTTCTTACTTCCGGAATCGGCTGTGGGCGGGACTGTTGAGCTCTATGCCAGCCACTTAAAGGAATAGTTTGGAATTTTGGACATAGAACCTCATTTCCAACTTAGTCTGGGTGATATACAGGCCAAAAGTTTGGACACACCCTCTCATTCGGACACCCCTTCTTTATTTTCATACTATATGACTATGAAAATTGTAGATTCATACCGAAGGCATTAGAATTATGAATTAACACATGTGGAATTATATACTTAACAAAAAAGTGTGAAACAACTGAAAATATGTCTTATATTTTAGGTTCTTCAAAGTAGCCACCTTTTGCTTTTAATACTGCTTCGCACACTCTTGGCATTCTCTTGATGAGCTTCAAGAGTCACCTGAAATGGTCTTCCAACAGTCTTGAAGGAGTTCCCAGAGATGCTTAGCACTTGTTGGCCCTTTTGCCTTCACTCTGCAGTCCACACGGTGGTTGGAACCAAAGGTCTCCGATTTTGACTCATCAGACCAAAGCACAGATTTCCACTGGTCTAATGTCCATTCCTTGCGTTCTTTAGCCCAAACAAGTCTCTTCTGCTTGTTGCCTGTCCTTAGCAGTGGTTTCCTTGCAGCTATTCTACCATGAAGGCCTGATTCAGGCAGTCTCGTCTTAACAGTTGTTCTAGAGATGTGTCTGCTGCTAGAACTGTGTGGCATTGACCTGGTCTCTAATCTGAGCTGCTGTTAACACGAGATTTCTGAGGCTGGTGACTCGGATGAACTTATCCTCCGCAGCAGAGGTGACTCTTGGTCTTCCTTTCCTGGGACGGCCAGTTTCTTTGTAGCGCTTGATGGTTTTTGCGACTGCACTTGGGGACACTTTCAAAGTTTTCCCAATTTTTTGGACTGACTGGCCTTCATTTCTTAAAGTAATGATGGCCACTCGTTTTTCTTTACTTAGCTGCTTTTTTTCTTGCCATAATACAAATTCTAACAGTCTATTCAGTAGGACTATCAGCTGTGTATCACCCCTGACTTCTGCACAACACAACTGATTCCCAACCCCATTTATAAGGCAATAAATCACACTTATTAAACCTGACAGGGCACACATGTGAAGTGAAAACCATTTCAGGTGACTACCTCTTGAAGCTCATCCAGAGAATGCAGAGTGTGTGCAAAGCAGTAATCAGAGCAAAGGTGGCTACTTTGAAGAAACTAGAATATAAGGCATATTTTCAGTTGTTTTACACTTTTTTGTTTTCCACATGTGTTAATTCATAGTTTGATGCCTTCAGTGTGAGTCTACAATGTCAATAGTCATGAAAATAAAGGAAACTCATTGAATGAGAAGGTGTGTCCAAACTTTTGGCCTGTACTGTAGGTCGGTGAAGACCATTTTCAGTGAATTTCTGCCCTTCTTTGAGTTGCAGCGTTCATCTTTGCTAACCTGGTGCTGAGCTAACGCATGTAACGGTAACATCCAGACTTGCACTGAAAACCTCAAGACTCACCCCGACACACACCCTAACAATTCAATAAAACGTCAGACTATCGATAGACATGTCCATGTGTTGATAGAACAATGTTAGAAATAAAACTAACCTTGCAACTCATTGAATTGCTATTGTACATGTTGGAGGGGGACTGAGTTTTGAGAAACTAGTCCCTCAAAATGTAATAAATCATTGAGTTGCAAGGTTAGTTTTATTTCTAAAATTATTCTATCAACATGGACATGTATATCGATAGTCTGACGTTTTAATTGACTTGTCTCGGGTGTGCTGTGGAGTGAGTAAGACGGTTTTGGTAAGTTTTGGATGTTACCGTTAAAATGCGTTAGCTCAGAACCAGCGTTAGCAAAGGGGAACGCTGCAACTGAAGGAAGGGGTTAAACGCGATAAAAACGGTCTCCACCGACCTATAGTAGTCACCACATACAGTAGCCCATACAGTAGTCACCACATACAGTAGTCATCACATACAGTAGTCATCACATACAGTAGTCACCACATACAGTAGTCACCACATACAGTAGTCATATACAGTAGTCACCACATACAGTAGTCATCACATACAGTAGTCCATACAGTAGTCAGCACATACAGTAGTAATCACATACAGTAGTCCATACAGTAGTCGCCACATACAGTAGTCATCACATACAGTAGTCACCACATACAGTAGCCCATACAGTAGTCAGCACATACAGTAGTCCATACAGTATTCCATACAGTAGTCATCACATACAGTATTCCATACAGTAGTCATCACATGCAGTATTCCATACAGTAGTCATCACATGCAGTAGTCCATACACTAACAGGTCTCTGGGGGCCAGTGTGTGTACACTGCCAGGTCTGCACTGCCCATGCACACACACACACACACACACACATACACACAGTGTGTGTACACTGCCAGGTCTGCACTGCCCATGCACATACACACACACACACACATACACACAGTGTGTGTACACTGCCAGGTCTGCACTGCCCATGCACACACACACACACACACACACACACACACACACACACACACACACACACACACACACACACACACACACACACACAGTGTGTGTACACTGCCAGGTCTGCACTGCCCATGCACATACACACACACACACACACACACATACACACAGTGTGTGTACACTGCCAGGTCTGCACTGCCCATGCACACACACACACACACACACACACACACACACACACACACACACACACACACACACACACACACACACACACACACATACACACAGTGTGTGTACACTGCCAGGTCTGCACTGCCCATGCACGGATTGCGCCGAAGGGGCACAGGGGGGTATTACAATGATATGAAAGTGGAATAACTTCTCTCTCTTCTTCTCTCTGTGTGTGTGTGTGTGTGTGTGTGTGTGTGTGTGTGTGTGTGTGTGTGCGCGTCAGGTTTTTCCTCTTTCCCGAGCCCCCCCCAGTCGTCGGTGCTGCTGGGGGAGGACCCTCCGCCGTACTCCCCCCTCACCTCCCCCGAGAGCGGCAGCGCGCCCGTCATCTCCTGCCGCGTGTGCCAGAGCGTCATCAGCGTAGAGGGCAAGATCCACCAGCACGTCGTCAAGTGTGGCGTCTGCAACGAGGCTACGGTACACACACACACACACACACACACACACACACACACACACACACACAGAGCGTCATCAGCGTAGAGGGCAAGATCCACCAGCACGTCGTCAAGTGTGGCGTCTGCAACGAGGCTACGGTACACACACACACACACACACACACACACACACACACACACACACACACACAGAGCGTCATCAGCGTAGAGGGCAAGATCCACCAGCACGTCGTCAAGTGTGGCGTCTGCAACGAGGCTACGGTACACACACACACACACACACACACACACACACACACACACACACACAGAGCGTCATCAGCGTAGAGGGCAAGATCCACCAGCACGTCGTCAAGTGTGGCGTCTGCAACGAGGCTACGGTACACACACACACACACACACACACACACACACACACACACACACACACACAGAGCGTCATCAGCGTAGAGGGCAAGATCCACCAGCACGTCGTCAAGTGTGGCGTCTGCAACGAGGCTACGGTACACACACACACACACACACACACACACACACACACACACACACACACACACACACAGAGCGTCATCAGCGTAGAGGGCAAGATCCACCAGCACGTCGTCAAGTGTGGCGTCTGCAACGAGGCTACGGTACACACACACACACACACACACACACACACACACACACACACACACACACACAGAGCGTCATCAGCGTAGAGGGCAAGATCCACCAGCACGTCGTCAAGTGTGGCGTCTGCAACGAGGCTACGGTACACACACACACACACACACACACACACACACACACACACACACACACACACACACACACACACAAACACACACACACATACAGCGTCACATAGAGTAGTCCCCGCACAGACACACACACACAATGTAGAGAGCATCAAGGCTCTCCCTCCCTTTCTCTCTCCCTCTCTCACTCCCTCCCTCTCTCTCCCTCTCCCCCTCCCACTCTCCCCCCCTCTCTCTCTCTCTCTCCCTCCCTCCCTCTCTCCCCCTCTCCCTTCCTCCCTGTCTCCCCCCCTCTCTCTCTCTCCCTCTCCCTCTCTCTCTCTCCCTCTTTCTCCCTCCCTCTCACTCTCTCTGCCTCTCTCAAATTCAAATTCAAATAAGCTTTATTGACATGACAAGTGTGCTTGTGTTGTCAAAGCATGTATACAAATTCAATCCATATATAAGATAAACAGAAGAATCTTCTCTCTCCCTCTCCCTCTCTCTGTGTGTGTGTAGCCCATAAAGAATGCTCCAGCAGGGAAGAAGTACGTGCGCTGCCCCTGCAACTGTCTGCTCATCTGCAAGGTGACGTCCCAGCGCATCGCCTGTCCACGACCCTACTGGTGAGTGTGTGTGTGTGTGTGTGTGTGTGTGTGTGTGTGTGTGTGTGTGTGTGTGTGTGTGTGTGTGTCACCCTGCAAGGCAAAATCAGTCGCTTTACGTGTAACGGGTGCCAGCTAGTTAGCTATGCTGTGGAACGTTAGTAAACCCCACTCCCCGACGCTTCAAGAAAGCTAGCAGGCTGGGCTTTTAGCTGGATTGTTAGTGCGCTCGACTCCCGATCCGAGGTGCTGCTATTTCGCGGGTTCAAGTCCGGGCGTGTGCAGGGCTGGACCGCGGTGGTTCCACACAACGCAGGTTACATACGTTATTTTGAGAAAATTCTATTTTGCCTGATGAAGATGTGTTGATCGAAACGTTGCCTTTTAACTAATAAAGAATTTTTGGAGCCATTACAGTATGCAGACCATCACTTTTACTCTTTGAGAAAATCTGGAATAAACAGACTTCCGGGTTAAAATGTTGAATTTCACATTTTCGCATAATTCAACAGTATACAGTCTACAGTTTCATATCGTTTCACACACGTTTTGACTGTTAAACCCAGTGAAGATTGAACACATTAGCCGTCATTCCTGTTGTCCACGCCGCTCAAGAAGGTGATTTCTCCTCTTCTGGCATCATGTGACAGGAGAACTACAGTACAGGATGTCAACTTTGGATGCGGTTATCTTCGCCATGGTTTTTGTAATACCCTCGATGTACATATCGTTGGAAAGCTTAGTTTATGGCCATTCATGTGAGCACGATAACTTTAATTGTGTACATTTGACCAAAGCGACTGGTTTGGTCTTGCAGGGTCACACGTGTGCAGTGAGCAGAGTAGCAGCAGTGAGCATGGCTGCATGTGCCATCTGGTCCAGATCAAAAGGACACGAGTCCAGCGCTCTGCCCTGAGTCCAGCGTTCTGCCCTGAGTCCAGCGCTCTGCTCTGAGTCCAGCGCTCTGCTCTGAGTCCAGCGCTCTGCTCTGAGTCCAGCGCTCTGCTCTGAGTCCAGCGCTCTGCTCTGAGTCCAGCGCTCTGCTCTGAGTCCAGCGCTCTGCTCTGAGTCCAGCGATCTGCTCTGAGTCCAGCGCCCTGCTCTGAGTCCAGCGCTCTGCCCTGCCCTGAGTCCAGCGCTCTGCTCTGAGTCCAGCGATCTGCTCTGAGTCCAGCGCTCTGCTCTGAGTCCAGCACTCTGCTCTGCTCTGAGTCCAGCGCTCTGCCCTGAGTCCAGCGCTCTGCCCTGAGTCCAGCGCTCTGCCCTGAGTCCAGCGCTCTGCCCTGAGTCCAGCGCTCTGCTCCGAGTCCAGCGCTCTGCTCCGAGTCCAGCGTTCTGCCCTGAGTCCAGCGCTCTGCTCTGAGTCCAGCGGCTGCTCTGAGTCCAGCGCTCTGCTCTGAGTCCAGCGCTCTGCCCTGAGTCCAGCGCTCTGCTCTGAGTCCAGCGCTCTGCCCTGAGTCCAGCGCTCTGCCCTGAGTCCAGCGCTCTGCCCTGAGTCCAGCGCTCTGCTCTGAGTCCAGCGCTCTGCCCTGAGTCCAGCGCTCTGCCCTGAGTCCAGCGCTCTGCCCTGAGTCCAGCGGCTGCTCTGAGTCCAGCGCTCTGC
>NC_084995.1:45069076-45071576 GCF_963854185.1 Sardina pilchardus | reverse complement strand
TGGTTATTTTATAAGGGCGGTAAAATCTGTTTCCCATTGTACTCTGTCCTATAACTGTAGTTAATTTGATCAGCATTGTACTCTGTCCGATAACTGGTTATTTTTGTCAGTCTGACACCCACGATGTTGAGCTGCATCTTTTCCCGCTCCTCACACACTCGTTAGCATGCTAGCAATAGAGTGCGTCAGTGAAAATGTCTCATTGTCCTGGCAACGCAATTTCCAGTTCTAAACAAATGAGCTGCAAATGGCATTTTCCATTGCCTCACCGTGTTGTTTCTTTCAAAATGAAAATAAATGCATTTTAAGCAGTGAAAATCACTACCACGTCGAGACGTTTATGTATTCTTCTGGTGTACTAAAAGGAGAAGTTCATGCTAGCATGAAAAACAAAGTTTATAATGTAACGGCAAACTGGGCTAATCTATGATTACATAAAAAGTTAGCTAATGTCAACCGATGTCAGCTCGTAAATTAATTCGCGCAAAAAACGTTCCTTTTTCTGTAAAACTTCAAATCATCTGGCATAGGATTTCACGTTGTGAATTTGGTTTGTTTAGAACAGAAATTCGGTTGTTATGGAGACGTGAAATGACACTTACGCACTCTATAGTGGCGGGCTGTAAGTCCTGTGTGACCTCACCTGACCTCGTCTGACCCCTCCCCTTTCTGACCCCTCCCCATTCGGACCCCTCCCCTTTCTGACCCCTCCCCTTTCTGACCCCTCCCCTTTCTGCTCCTCCAGTGGACAGAGTTCACCGACCGGACGCTGGCCCGCTGCCCCCACTGCAGAAAAGTGTACGTCCCTTTTGCTCTCACACACACACACACACACTTTTGCTTTCTTCCTCCGTCTCTCTCCACCTCCCAGTCGTTCTCTTTCACATTTGCCCATAGGTGGAAATACCTCATTTCTGCACTTAAAGGAACACTCCACCATTTTTTTACTTTATACAGATAGCGCTTAGCTAGCCCAGTTCATTCATTCGGATCCAACAACGTGGAGGTGTTTTGTCGCTTCTAACTTCATCTCTGAGTGAATGAACTGGGCTAGCTAAATGGCGTTCACTAACTTCATCTCTGAGTGAATGAACTGGGCTAGCTAAATGGCGTTCACTAACTTCATCTCTGAGGGAATGAACTGGGCTAGCTAAGTGGCGTTCACTAACTTCATCTCTGAGGGAATGAACTGGGCTAGCTAAATGGCGTTCACTAACTTCATCTCTGAGTGAATGAACTGGGCTAGCTAAGTGGCGTTCACTAACTTCATCTCTGAGGGAATGAACTGGGCTAGCTAAATGGCGTTCACTAACTTCATCTCTGAGGGAATGAACTGGGCTAGCTAAGTGGCGTTCACTAACGGAATTTGGGAGGAGCATGACGGAATTTGCCACGCCTCCTTCTTCAATCAGTCAGGCTACTTATTTGCAGTCTACCTGCTGAAGCTTCAGCAACGGCGTTACTCCGCTCGCAACCCACCACCTCCCCTTTCACCTCCCGTCTTCCATAGGTAAAGAATAAAGGGGTGCATGGCGGAATCCTGCCCGACTCCTGCCTGCGCAGTCGACTCCGGTGTGATTCCGCAAAGCACTTCAGGACCCTGGCCAGAGACTTCGCCAAACATGCTCTTCTATTATGCTTTTATGTCTTTCTGCAAATTTCAGAGTGTGAATTAGTGAAATGCTATCAAGGTGGTGCCGTGCTCGCACTGAAACATGAGAGGTACTGTATGTATCAACTCGTCTTAGTTAAGGGAATGATGTAGTTTAATATGAAGAAACGGTGGAGTGTTCCTTTAAGTAGAATAAATAGCGCATGCTTTTGACTTTTACATGGTCCAGGGTGAACCATTGTTTTTCTTCATGGTAGGAAAACTCTCTCTCCTCTCTCTTCATCTGTCCATCTCTCTCTCCTCCTCTCTCTTCATCTGTCCATCTCTCTCTCCTCCTCTCTCTCTTCATCTGTCCATCTCTTTCTCCTCCTCTCTCTTCATCTGTCCATCTCTCTCTCCTCCTCTCTCTCGTCGTCTGTCCATCTCTTTCTCCTCCTCTCTCTTCATCTGTCCATCTCTCTCCTCCTCTCTCGTCATCTGTCTATCTCTCTCTCCTCCTCTCTCTCGTCATCTGTCCATCTCTTTCTCCTCCTCTCTCTCGCCATCTGTCCATCTCTCTCTCCTCCTCTCTCATCATCTGTCCATCTCTCTCTCCTCCTCTCTCTCGTCATCTGTCCATCTCTCTCTCCTCCTCTCTCTCGCCATCTGTCCATCTCTCTCTCCTCCTCTCCCTGCATCTGTCCATCAGCAGAACCCAATCAGAGCTGAGGAAAGTGGGCTCTAGTTTCATGACTTTGGTATTTCCCCTTCCTGTTCCTGCAGCTCTTCGATTGGCCAGAGGTACCCTAGGAGGCGGAGTCTGTGGTGTTTCCTGCTCTGCTTGCTCTTCAGCATCTCAACTGCTGGATTGATAGTGAGTGCACACACACACACACACACACACACACA
>NC_084995.1:45061576-45064076 GCF_963854185.1 Sardina pilchardus | reverse complement strand
ACGCACGCATGCACACGCACACACACACACACACAGACAGACCATGAGTCCCCTAATCAGGATTGAGGCAAAGATGAGACTGGAGGTAAGAAGCAGATTATCTCCTGTTCTGTCAGCTGGAAGACAAACAGCCCTTTCACTTAGACGCACACACACACACACACACACACACATACACACACGCACACACAAACACACGCACACAAACACACACACACACACACACACATTCATGCTTATCAATTCTCACACACACCTGGATAACAGGTCCATATGCCCACACACACACACACACACACACAGGATAGTCCATATGCACACACACACACACACACACACACACACACACACGCACAGCTGGATAACAGGCCATACACATACTGTACACATAGAGCTGGAAAACAGGTCCACTCAAACACACACACACACACACACACACACACACTCAACATTTTGAAAACTGGTCCAAGATGCAAGGAAAAGAAGGCCAATCATTGGGGTCATCATCATATTTTAATAACAAATAAAGCTTGATTATTGATTATGAAGAACGTGATTCGATACTCTGTTCGATCCTACAGAGCACGTAAATAACTAAGTGTATCTCTTAATGATCCAAATGAAGTGTCTCAAAATGAGGGTTGCCAAGTGCCAACCATTCCGCATGAGGGAAACATCCCAAAACAATAGCACCCATATAATTGCTGTTGTTTTCAGAAGTCTATCTTAGTAGCCTAAAGCAGGCCTCTGATGTGCATAGTTTTCACTTTTAGCACTTCAAATATTGACTGCTTTGAAGTGAAAGTGCATGTGTAACAATATAACATATCTAATATAACATCTTGAATTTCCCCTTGGGGATCAATAAAGTATCTATCTATCTATCCATCTAACATAATAATAATTATGATAATGATGAGCATAATGATGATTTGATGTGGGGTGGAGGTACGTGTAGGTGGACCCATATGACCCCAAAGTCAGTCAGAACACCCCCCCCCCCCAGCTAGTAACACAGACCGTTACTGTAATTCAAAGCTAGAGCTGGCTGCTTTTTTCACCCTTATGGCTACTAAACTGTGGACAGGCTCTGGTAATATCAGTTCGGCAGAAGGGGGGAAGAATAGAACAGTGATGTTGAATTTGCAACAAATTATTGGGACTCCATAAGGGACGGCAGGTCAGCGTTAGTAACTGTGTTGCAGTGGTGGCTGCTGGCCCTATACACACACACACACAAGCACAAACACACACACACACACTATGTATCTGTGTCATACAACGGGGAACATTCACCCACACGACACATACTTGGTTTTAAAAGTTAAACTGGTTAATCTGGGTTCTTACATTTATCTTGAACTGTAGTGGCAAGAGGCTGTGTGCATGTGCACGGGTGTGTGTGTGTGTGTGTGTGTGTGTGTGTGTGTGTGTGTGTGTGTGTGTGTGTGTGTGTGTGTGTGTGTGTGTGTGTGTGTCTGTCTGTCTGACCCCTGCTCCCACCTCAGCTGAAAGCACAGCGTTCCACTCAATTAGTGGCATGAAATATTAATGCCTGTCTGGGGTTGTATTTATGTTTACACTGGATTAAAAGCCTCCGGTGTCGGCTATCACACTGAAGACGTGTGTGTGTGTGTGTGTGTGTGTGTGTGTGTGTGTGTTGCCTTCAGTCCTGATACCGAATTCGTCAGACGGACTGCTGACGTTTTGACTACACCTCCAGATATCCTGCATCTTCAAGTACAAACTCCGATAACAAACTTCCTTTACCGTTTATTCAAGACTTCCATTCGTCAAAGTGCTTGGGTTTACCAGGGAGAGAGAGAGAGAGAGAGAGAGAGAGAGAGAGAGAGAGAGAGAGAGAGAGAGAGAGAGAGAGAGAGAGAGAGAGAGAGAGAGAGAGAGAGAGATGGTTTGGAGGACCCGGGTGATGACGGAGCGATTCCGTCGGTAATCTGTTTTTTGATCCATCTCGCGCTCTCCAAGTGTCCAGACGTCGCCGGGAGGACCGGCGGACCACGCGTAGCCACGGTAAGGATGCGCTCGCGGCGTGAAATACTTTGATGTTTCTGCGCGTGTGAAGGAAGAGCGACATTCAGTCATTTGAATGGACTGATTCATTAAGAACTGATTCATTAAGAACTGAGACCATTTACAGGACTTCAATAACTTCTTCATCTGTAGGCTTTGACTGAGAACTTAATTGGTTCTAAAAAGACAGCATTGTTTCCGAAAGCAGCAATAGATACTGTAGGCTAATTAGTCAGAATTAGGATCTGTAGTTATTTTGTTTTCTGTAAAACCAGTTACAGTAATATTGAGCTAGTATCGAAATACACCCAACATGAGCAGTTGCGCTGTCCTGTTATTTAGGCTAAATCAATTCACCGCATGAAAATATAGAGGGTAGATGGTTTGTCGACATTCAGCGACAATGGATTTTTTTTTTTTTCAAACAGCTCTCAAATAAGTATTGCAGATTTGAATAAAGACAAGTACA
>NC_084995.1:45056576-45059076 GCF_963854185.1 Sardina pilchardus | reverse complement strand
CATACACATATCAACTACGACAAGCTGAGCAGGGCGCTGAGGTACACAGACACACACACACACACACACACACACACACACACACACACACACACACACACACACACACACACTTATCAACTACGACAAGCTGAGCAGGGCACTGAGGTACACATACACACACACACACACACACACACACACATATCAACTACGACAAGCTGAGCAGGGCGCTGAGGTACACACACACACACACACACACACACACACATATCAACTACGACAAGCTGAGCAGGGCGCTGAGGTACACACACACACACACACACACACACACACACACACACACACACACACACACACACACACATATCAACTACGACAAGCTGAGCAGGGCGCTGAGGTACACACACACACACACACACACACACACACACACACACACACACATATCAACTACGACAAGCTGAGCAGGGCACTGAGGTACACATACACACACACACACACACACACACACATTGGTCCTTGTGTTATGTGTGTGATATGCTCCCTACAGATACTACTACAACAAGAGGATTCTGCACAAAACCAAAGGCAAGAGATTCACCTACAAGTTCAACTTCAGCAAACTCATCCTGGTCAACTACCCCAGCCTTGTGCCATGCCAGCCGGTCAGTGTGTGTGTGTGTGTGTATGGATTGATTACGTTATTGATTAGAACACTGATTTATTGATTACGTTATTGATTAGAACACTGATTGATTGATTACGTTATTGATTAGCTTTAGCCAGATTCTCTCATGTTGTTCTGTTGTGTAGAGAACTTTTATCACTTTATATTTGAATTCATTATTATCCTTCCCACTCCCTTTGTCCTCCCTCTCTCTCTTCTCCTCCATTCTCTCTCTCTCTCTCCTCATCCTCTCCTCCAGATGCTCCAGGGTTCTCCTCCTCTCTCTCTCTCTTCTCCTCCTCTCTCTCTCCCTTTCTTCTCCCCTGAGGGAGGAGTCTCTATGGACCGGGGTAAGACCACGCCATTCCATCACCATGACAACCCCTCCCACTGCCTCAGTTACAGCTTCACCTCTGGATTCAGAACCATCTTAACCATGTGTGTGTGTGTGTGTGTGTGTGTGTGTGTGTGTGTGTGCGTGTCTCTATCTGTGTGTGTGTGTGTGTGTGTGTGTGTGTGCGTGTCTCTGTGTTTATGTGCGTGTGTCTCTGTGTGTGTGTGTGTGTGTGTGTGTGTGTGTGTGTGCGTGTCTCTGTGTGTGTGTGTGTGTGTGTGTGCGTTTATGTGCGCGTGTCTCTGTGTGTGTGTGTGTGTGTGTCTCTCTGTGTGTGTGTGTGTGTGTGTGTGTGTGTGTGTGTGTGTGTGTGTGTCTCTCTGTGTGTGTCTGTGTCTGTGTGTGTGTGTGTGTGTGTGTGTGTGTGTTTCATTCAGCCTCATCATCTCAATCACATCCACTTCTGCTGCCCTACTGCTTCCCAAAGCCCCTCCCATTCATCCCTCATCATCCAATCAGTGGACACTTCCCTTTCCTCTCTGCCCCGCCTCCCTCCTGCACCAGCCTATCAGAGCTGTCAGGTCTGCTGCCTGTCAGCAGTGCCCTCAGCGGCTGGCCAATCAAACCACTTCCAGAGGTACACGCCCTCAGAGCCTTCCTGGATCAAGAGAGAGGGAGTGGAGAGAGAGGAGGAGAGGAAGGAGGCAGGAAGAGGAGAGGAGAGGAAGAGGGAGCGAGTGGAGGAGAGGAGAAGCTCCACAAGACAACTCTGCTCTGAAGGGAGCAGGAGAGGAGGAGGAGGAGGAGAGGAGAGGAGGAGGAGAGGAAGAGGAGGAGGAAGAGGAGGACAAAAGGAGGAGGAGGAGAGGAGGAGGAGAGAAGAGGAGAAGTGGAGGCTTTCACAAAAAAGTCACACACACACACAGACAAACACCTTTGAGCACTTGGAGCTTTAACAGTTCTATTTATGACTTATGTAGTTTGAGGCATGTGTAATCCTAATGTGAATAAAGCACAATATTTCAACAGATCAGCGACTCATCATTTACTATTCACACAGGTTTGAGATGGAGGTGTGTGAGTTATGTAGCTTTGCTTGTTCCCACGGACACCAGCACCACCCTCTGACCACCACCTCCTGCCCCACTGAGCTGCCACTGGGAGAGCTCTGCACAAGCAGACCTGTTCTCCACCCAGACCAGCAGGGGGAGCCAAGGTCTCCTGTAAGGCTATGTCCACAATGAGTAGGGGCGTGGCCAAAGGCCCAGTCCCCCAGCACCAATGTGAGAGACTCTTGCCCAGGAAACAAAGCAGTACTATGCTATTGTTATAGGTAAATATGATTAACCTGTTGTGTGTGTGTCTGTGTGTGTGAGAGAGAGAGAGAGAGAGAGAGAGAGAGAGGGAGTGTGTATGTGAGTGTGTGTGTATTAACAGATAATAATAGTTCATATTAAACAGGACACTCTGTTTGTCACTGAGATGAAATAACAAATCACATTTGCATGAGCCGACCA